>NW_027069881.1:320104-383371 GCF_002906115.3 Quercus suber
GTCATTTTGACTAAGATAAGAATCTATTTTTCCATTTATGATAAAATTTAAGTGCAGTACATTAAGTTCTCTAATTAAATTTAAATATTTTGTTGTAAAACATTCAAATGTTTAAATTTAATTGAGAAACTTTTTTTTTTTTTTTGAGAAACTTAATATAATATGTTCCATATATAAAATTTTCTCCTAAGTCAAATATCTTATCATACATGGCCCTTTGCATCACACATATTAAATTAAATTTTTAGGGTGGTAGGCCAACGCCGCCCACCACAGCAACTTGCTTTTGGAACAATTTTTTTTTTTTCCTATTTTTTATGGTCATGGAAGAAAGACTTCTTATCATAATTCATACTAGTATCACCCAAATGATCACAGGGCTTGGACCTCTGATTGGCCCATATATGGATCCGGTTTGAGAGAATTTTATTGAGCCTGAGCAAACTTTTGTCTAGGTCCAATGTTTAATTTCGTTATCGTTTTCTTGTATTGTCAAGTCAATCAACACGGAATTTTGTTGTTTTTCTTATTCTTCTATGTTTCTTCTTTTCATATTCTTAAATGTTGCTTGTATAGAAAGGTTCCTAGTTTATATTTCATTTTAATACCTTTGTTCACTCACTTCAATAAAATAAGCATAAGTTGCTAGTAATTGTTTTGACTACACATTATATAGTCTCTATCCATTTCACATTGTGAGTGAGTGACCGCTTGGGGAGGGCATCTCTTGCGTCATGGGTTGTATAAGCCTGATATGCATATGAAAATTCTCGACTACTTGGTCAAAATATTAGTTGCAGTTTTACCTAATAATGGGAAAAATGTAACATCATAGGGTTGAGTTTGATTATATTTATTTAAGATCAATCTCTTATTGGATTCGATTGTATTCAGTTGTAAATCTGACAATTTGATATCTATTAAAATGACCAGGTTCCTAACCTAACTTTGTTTTATTGGTTTAGCAAGTCAATGATGAAAATGAAGAGGATAGTAAGATTTGGTAGAGTAGAATCAAAAGAAGAAGAGAGAATTAGTCTCCAGTCAAAGGTAACTCTTAATTGTTTATAAATATTACGCATCCATATTCAATTTTTTCTTTTCTTTTCATTTAGATTTTACACGTAACACATTCGAGTTATTTGCTCATCCATGCAATCCGGCAACATTCATGAGTCACTCGTTCAACTATCCCTCGGAGACACAGTCAAAAATCAGATAAAAATTTACAAAATATTTTCTTAAAGACAACAATTCATTAGTGTCTCTAAACCTTTCTTTCTTTCTTTTTTTCTTTTTTTTGTTCATTCTATTGTTTGACCTATTATCCCCGACAAATTCTCACGTAAAAAATCTCTGTGTTTTGCTTTTGTTCTACACTTTTTTTAAGCTTTACTTCGCATTGTTAAACACCTCTATTGTATGGGTTGCATGAGGTACTAAATAACTAACTCATTGAGTACCTTATCCTTTCACACTTCGCCCTTTTATAAGCACGGATAGTAGTGAATCTCAATTTGTTAATGATTTCCCAACCGACACAGTGTTCATAAGTTTTTTTTTTTTTTTTTGGGTGACATGAACATATTGCACTGAAGATAAGAAGGGTACCCTAATGGACAGTAGCTTTAATTTCCTCCATCTCTCAAAGATAAGAAGTATTGCTAGGCCCATAGTTGACCATAGGCATAGCCCGCAATGAGTCCCTAGCCCCGTCATAAAATAAGAGATGTGTGATTTAATTTTTATGTACACTAAAATTTAATTAGTGTCTTAACTTAATAGTAAAAATAAGTCATTATAGAGCAAATGCCATAGATTTGAAATACCATCTTATTTATTAAATAAATAAATAAAAACATCCCAAGAGAGAGGCAATTAACTTTTTTGAGAATGAGCATATAAATTCTCAACTTATGTTTCACTTTATATTCTACCAATCATAATATATGTCATTTAATGATTTTTTTTTTTTTTCTATTTCTAACTTGGTGATTTCATAAAGAAAGTCAAATAAATATCAGATAAGTTGTAATTAGTGGAACATGTGTAAAGTAACACAAAAGTGAGATAGATGACTTATATTATAAAAATGCACACTTATTTTTCGAAGTTTACTCAAACCTTTCATTCCTGCACAATAAAACGAGAACCTTTTGCGTTTGTCTACCAACGATAAGAATGCACACCCTGCTAAGAATTTGAGTATTTGAGTTTTATTGTGCATGAATAAATGGCATCTCCAAATGCATCACTGCATCTTCACTTTCTACTTTCGTAATAATAATTTAATTAAGGGTTCTGACTTCTAGAGCATGACCAAAACTCTAGCTGTAAAAGGAAAATATTAAGCTAAAAATCTTAGTCTTGTGAAAATGTGACTTATTAGAGACAGATATGAGAAAGACATGTAAAAGTCTTCTCTCTCTCTCTCTCTCTCTCTCTCTCTCTCTCTCACAAATATAGTATATACACAATTTTTTTTCCATGATATATATGATGCTAGCTCCTAAGAAATATCTGCTGTATTAATTTTTTTTATTTTATTATTGCTGTATTAATTATTTAATATTACATTATTTTCTTATATTAGTTCTCGTCCAATACACGCTCTCGCAAAAGTCATAGCTAGCTGTTATTCGTCAATAAATTATAGGATATCATTTATCAATAGCAAACACAGCTTATTTTTTAGTGGTTTTATTATTCTAAAGGAATCCCAGTCCAAACATGTTATGGAACGTGCATGATTGTGTTTTGATTTGATTAGTATGATGAGAGATTTTGTGGCACCAGATCCTATGCAAAATCGACCTAAAAGATTAAATGATTTATATTCGTGTGGCATGAGCTTTAGATTATTTTTTTTGCTCTTTCATTTTCATTTTTTTTTAGAAGAAAGAGTGCTGAAAATGTCTTAACCAGAAATGATATATAAAAGATCTCTTAGTTGGTTCTGCCTATAGTTATATATATAAAATATTATGTATATATTACAGAATCTCCATATATATCTAATCCAGCCTTGTAAAGGTTTGATCCAATATTCAATCTGATTAAATTAAAATGATATATTATTTAGAGGATTTCAAACATTTGATTATCAAGATGTAATTATTGTAATTGAGAATCAAATATATAGGACTCAGTCAAACTTATATTTCAGTGGGTTTTGCTTTCTTTTTATTACACAAATTCTCAAAAAGATTAATAAAACTTCTATTACTTTTATATTAACAGCAAGAGACAAATGGTGATGTTAGCGAGCATTGTTTAAGAAAGTGCTATAGTTCAAGGATGTCATCCTAATAAGTTGGATTAAATATTACACCATTTAAAATGATGCATAACTACTTCATTTTAAATTCAAACTAAATGTCATATTTACATAATGAATAATGTTAAAAATACAAACTATTTTATAAAAAAAATTTATAAACTTGTTGATGTAATGAGTAATTATTGGTAAATAAAAAAGTGATATTAATAGTAGGTTTAGATGAAAACTAATAAAAGGTTAGTCACATCAATATTTTATAAAAATATTATAAAATAGTTTATGACTGTAAAATTATTTTTATATAATTTACTTTTCATTTGTTGAACCTAAAAATGGAAACCAATTAAATGGAGTGAAAAGTTTAATTACTCATGTGGTAGTGAAGATCAAAGCTTCTCTCTCTCTCAACGAGGTTACTTTTTTAGTTGTTTTTATTTATTTATTTTTATTATTATTAGTATATTATTATTATAATAAAAAAGATGCATTGACCCTGCGATCCTGGAACTTTACATTAAATCATACTTGCAAAGAGTCAATTATTTCAAGTTTTTTAATATATCAAATATAGAATCTTGATTCATTTATGCATGGGCGGCAAAAGCTAATAGAAGTAAGAATTGAAAGTCTATAATCCTTTTGCTTTGATTTCAATCTCTGTAGAAAAAAAAGAATAAGCAATCTTAATTTAGAAAACAGAATAAAATAACTAAACATGTCTAATTGATTGAAGTAAAATAATAAAGGAGAAATGAAAGCCTTTCCTCTCTCTCTCTCTCTCTCTCTCTCTCTCTCTCCACTATCGGTCTATATATTGTAACAAGTACCTCACATCTCTTCCAACCCCCATAACAACAAACCTGTAATAGTCTTGCTGAGACTTATCACAGAATGGAAGCTAGTAACAAGGGCTTGTTTCTCCATGTCCTCAAAGGGCCATGGATCATGGTATTCGCATCTTTCATAATCATGTCCACTGCGGGCACACCCTATGCCTTTGGACTATACTCCAACGTGCTCAAGTCAGTGCTTGGCTACGACCAAAGTACCCTCAATTTGATCAGCTTCTTCAAAGACGTTAATTGAACCTACCACTTAAGATTTAAGAATCTAATAAGAAAAACAGCAAAACCCATACCAAATCAACAAAACCCATACAAAATCAAGTGATTAACGTCCAAAAAAAAACCAGTTCCATTGATATTTCGAAATTAAAAATAGGGGAAAACCTCCAAATCATGAGAAAACAAACCTTGAGATTGTGACACTAGACTAACAGCGGATTCGGCATCTTTTTCAGGCTCTAAAAATAACTCCGGTGATCACTGTGGCGGAATGAAGCTCCGTTGTGGGGAGGAGGAGGAGAGTCTGCCCTTGGTTCGCCTTTTGAAGAAGAAGCTTTGAACGTGTTTGAGGAACATTTGGGGTTTTAATTGGGTTATAATGGCATGTAATAAGGTGTATTGAGTTTAAATGTTTTGGCTGACATGTCGCTCCAGGATTGGCTGATTGGCTGGCGTAAAAGGTGTCTTTTACGCCAGCTCCGGATGAAACTTATTCTCATTCATAATATATATTTCATTTACTTCCCAGTGCTAAAAGTTCCCTAGGAACAAAGCCTATATAATAGGCTATACACATAGCCAAATATGGTCAAAAGTCAATGCGTAAAGGACACCACCAAGATCTATCTTCTATACGTGTGATCTCTCTTTTCTCTTTTTTTTTTTTTCTTTTTTTTTTTTATTTGTCAGAGACTTCAAGTCCACACCATGACTTTTCATATTCACCAATCCACAATTCGGTACAAATTCTTAAGGAAGAAACTCGTGCAGAACCGGACTCACCATGCATCACCTTATGCAACTTCCACACAACAGTGGGCATAGGAAAAATCACAATACCGAGTCAGAAAAATCTGCAGGTACAATGTCCAATTTACCAAAAATATAAATCTAAACTTCTATAAGTTTGCATTATTATAACTCTTGAATATTTAAATAGTTTCATTGGTCAAAATATCTACTTAAAAAAATACTCTAATTTTAAATAAAATTTAGATTTAATAAGAAAGAGATTTTTAGACTCTTACCTCAATTGTGCAGTCAAACATTTTCTACTTGAGTATTTTGAATAATCTCCTCTCTCAAAACTTAATAAGCTTATATATAGCTAGGGTTTCAATCCTATTTTCTAAAAACTCCCTTATAATTATAAATTATAAAATTGATCCCACAAAATAGATTTACTTAAATACCCATCCTTTTTTTTTTTTCCGGGTATTACACAAACACTTCTCAGTGAAAAAGAGATCACATCACAAGCCAAAATGGTAGTGCCTAGAGTGTTTCATTCCTTTTAGAGTGTTCGTGTTGGGCGGGTAGTGTGAAAAGCGGATATTGTTTTGTGCGTTGTTTTGGACAAAACTTGGCTTGGAGTTTTGGAGAATGATTCTTTAATGTTTACCCGGTTTTTATTTTATTAAAAAAATTCCATTATTTATGTTTAAGTTTTCTAGAGGATAACAGCTTTGTTGACTGGCTGGTCAAAGTAAGATTAGTTGCAAATAAATTAAAAGAAAAGAGAAGAAAAAAAAACAATCTGGTTTCAAAAGGAAAAGGTCTGGAAAGAAAAGGCTATCTAGTAAGATACGGTATCTTCATAGCTAAAATCATAGTGCCTTCCTGCCAATCCTTTAACCTGACTTGACTTGACTTAGGTCATGGTTATTGGTATTATGTAGGCAACTGTGAGTGGTGAAATAAAAATAATGGATTCATATGAATTTATAAATTCACTACTTATAACTTTTCATGTGAATAAATTGTGACAAAATTGTGGTAAAAGTTGTGATCATAATATTCATAATCGGTATAGTATTTTTGGTTTGTTAAACACGCTTCTCAGTAGAAAGAGATCACATCACAAGCCAAAATCATAGTGCCTTCCAACCTAATCTTTAACTTGACTTGACTTAAGCCATGATTACTAATACCATGTGGGTAGGACGTGTGGTAAAATAAAAGTGATGAGTTCATATGGGTCTACAAATTTACCGCTTACAACTCTCCACATAAATAAATTGTGGTCCTAACATCTATAATTAGTATAATATTTTTGGTTTGTTAATCACGCTTCTCAGTGGAAAAAGAACACATTACAAGCCAAAATCATAGTTCCTTCTAGCCAAACCGTTGACTTGACTTAGGCCTTGATTACCAGTACCATTTTTATCCTACAAGCACAACGAAGGTATATAGCCAACTCCTGCCTAAGTTAAACATTTATAAGCTTTTACCTTTTTCATAAAGTTTAGTAACTAAAATAGTATTTTACCTTCTTTTTTTTTTTTTGGCCCACCTCATCAAAGTTTAGCATTTATGTTATTAATTACTCTCTCTCTCTCTCTCTCTATATATATATATATATATATATATATCAACTCTTTTTTTTTTTTAATTTAAAATATAAAAACTTCATATTTAAATATTTTGCAGAAAAAAAAAAAAAAAAAACCATTGATCTATTATAATCTTAAGTTTTTGCGAGTATAAAGAACATAAAGAGGCAAGCTTATATATAATTTTCAAAACATAATTCCAATCAAATTGATTAGGTAGTTTTATTTCGTTAGGTTACATGTTTTTTGTTTTTTTAATACACATACCAAATTTCATATTAATAAGATGTTATTTACTATTCGATTCATAAATTCATCTTTTATGCTTAAGCATGTTAAACTCCCAATAGACCAAGTTTTGCTATTCTAATGTACAGAGAGTGTTAGTTGGACCCAAATAGCCCAAGCCCTATTTGCCGGCAGCGACAGCCACTTGCATCCTTGCTTCTCTCGCACGCTATCTAAACATTGTGATGTGAAGGAGTACATCGAAGTGTTTTTATTCATGGATTTTTTTTTTTTTTGTCAGGGTACTATCTCGTGTCAAGACCAGTATAACAATCTAATGCCCATACGGCACTACTTCAAGGTTTTGGCTTTGTTTACAATTGGGCTTACTAGTACTAGTCCATGTATGCTCAAAGGTCACCCAGAGTATTCGCTTGTGGTTGATGTTGAATAGTTGAGGTACCAAAGACAATTTGATGCCACAGGACGCTCATGCAATAATACATTTGCAGCAAAATTTGTCTGATATTTTTGTTGATGTGAGATGTTGTCAACTTAATACAACTATTCAAAAATGGCTACTACTGTCTAGCTCAAACAAAATAGTCCAATATGAGCAAGGGGCGGCAGCTAATTGAGGTAGAAAATACTTTTTTTTTTTTAAATGGTTGGTACCATGAATATTGTTTCTAACGTGGAAACTAATTTTTTTAATTTTTAATTAAAAACATGCCACATCATTAAAAAAAAATGGCAAGTTATTGTTCCGTTAACTACATAAGTAACATTATAACTAACGACAGTTAGTAAAAAAACTAATACAACTCAGTTTTAAAACTTGAGGAACTAATTATGCTCACTTCTAACTTAAGAGACCAATTGCGTACACAGAATAAATTTTAGAAACCAATATTGTAGTTTCGCCTACTTTTTTAGTTGTTTTTGTTTATTTATTTTTATTATTAGTAGTATTATTATAATAAAAAAAGATGCATTGACCCAGCGATCTTGGAACTTTACATTAAAACATACTTGCAAAGAAACAATTATTTCAAGTTTTTTAATATATCAAATATAGAATCTTGATTAATTTATGCATGGGCCGAAAGCTCATAGAAGTAAGAATTGAAAGTCTATAATCCTTTTGCTTTGATTTCAATCTTTGTAGAAAAAAGAATAAGAAATCTTAATTTAGAAAACAGAATAAAATAACTAAACATGTCTAATTGATTGAACTAAAATAATAAAGGAGAAATGAAAGCCTATCCTCTGTCTCTCTCTCTCTCTCTCCACTATTGGCCTATATATTGTATCAAGTAGCTCACATCTCTTCCAGCCCCCATAACAACAAACCTGTAATAGTCTTGCTAAGACTTATTACAGAATGGAAGCTAGTAACAAGGGCTTGTTTCTCCATGTCCTCAAAGGGCCATGGTCCATGGTATTCGCATCTTTCATAATCATGTCCTCTGCGGGCACACCCTATGCCTTTGGACTATACTCCAACGTGCTCAAGTCAGTGCTTGGCTACGACCAAAGTACCCTCAATTCGATCAGCTTCTTCAAAGACGTTGGCACCAATGTTGGTGTCCTCTCAGGCCTCCTTGCCGAGGTCACACCCCCATGGTTTGTTTTATCAGTTGGTGCAGTCATGAGCGTTTTTGGGTACTTGATGATGTGGCTAGCCGTGACACAAAAAATGGCTAAGCCCCATGTGTGGATGATGTGCTTGTACATCTGCCTTGGTGCTAATTCAACTGCTTTTGCAAACACCGCAGCAATGGTTACTTGCATCAAGAACTTCCCCGAAAGCCGAGGCATTGTACTCGGGCTTCTAAAGGGATATGTTGGCCTCAGTGGTGCTATTCTCACACAACTATACCATGCTTTCTATTTTAACGACCCCAAGTCTTTGATTTTGTTAGTGGGGTGGCTTCCGGCTCTGGTAAATATTGCTTTTGCACCTTTCATTCGGTTAATGAAGGTCGCTAGGCAATCAAACGAGCTCCAAGTGTTCTATAATTTCCTTTATATTACATTTGGACTCGCGGGGTTTCTGTTGATTATGATTGTAATTGAGCAAAAAGTTTCTTTCACACAAAGCGAGTATGGTGGTAGTGCAGCTGCAGTGCTTTTCTTGCTCTTTCTTCCACTTGGGATCGCTATCGTTGAAGAGATTAAGCTTTGGAGGAGCAAGAAATTAGCACTAAGTGATGGTTCACAGCTGCAAGTTATCACAGACAAGACAAAGAACGAGGCTAGTCCATCTCTGCCACAAGCCTCTTCTGTCTCAGAAAACTTGCTCCTTGAACCAAGCACAGAAAAGCAAGTTTCATGTTGGAGTAACGTATTCACTCCCCCACAGCGCGGTGAGGACTATAGTATACTCCAAGCACTTTTCAGCATTGACATGTTGATACTTTTCTACACAGTGATTGCTGGTGTTGGTGGCACATTAACAGCCATAGACAACTTGGGACAAATGGGACTTTCTCTCGGCTACTCACCGAGAAGTATAAGCACTTTTGTGTCACTAGTAAGTATATGGAATTATCTTGGAAGAGTAATGGGAGGTTTGGTATCTGAAATCCTTTTGAAGAAATACATGTTCCCTCGCCCTCTCATGCTCACTATAATCCTCCTTGTTGCATGTGTTGGTCACCTTCTAGTTGCATATCATCCCCCTGGGGGTCTCTATGTGGCTTCAGTTATTATTGGGTTTTGTTTTGGTGCACAATGGTCAGTTGTGTTCATATCAATTTCTGAAATTTTTGGCCTTAAGTACTACTCAACTTTGTACAATTTTGGGACACTGGCTAGCCCAATTGGGCTATATGTACTCAACGTGACAGTCACTGGGCATTTATATGATAGGGAAGCTAGAAAGCAACTAGCTGCTTTGGGACTCACAAGGAAGGCTGGGCAAGCTTTGAATTGTACTGGGGTTCAGTGTTTCAGATTGTCTTTCATTATAATTGCTGCTGTAACACTTTCTGGTGCTCTGGTTTCCGTTATTCTAGTCCTTAGGACTAGGAAGTTTTATAAGAGTGACATTTACAAGAAGTTCAGGGAAGAAGCAAAGCTTGCTGAGAAGGAGATGGCATTTGCAGGACATTAGACTTTGTTTATGCTAGCTGTTGGTGGGAGCTGGCAAATGGTGCTTTGAGCCATTGACTTTGATGTATGAACAACCAAAAGATTGGATTGAAATTTGAAAGATATGGACGGAGACTTCTTATATTCCCATTGACTTGGGATGCAAACTTGCGCAAATATAGATAGATATATTTTCATTATTATATTGTGTAGTATTTCTTGTTGATAAACGTTTCAAGAAGAAATAAAGAGCCTTTTTTTTTTTTTTTTTTTTTTTTTTTTTTAAAAAACTGAAAAAAAAAAAATTACCTTTATAGAAAATTTTTCGTCAAAACAAATGGAAAGTAATTAATAAACGTTTGAAGAAGAAATAAGGAGCCTTTTTTTTATTTGTTTTGAATCTGGACGCGTTTTGCATGGTTACATTACATGTGGCCTTTTTTTTTGTTCCAGTTTGCATAGAATAATGAAGCGTGAATACAGGCTGTTGCTGACGAATGTAACCACATGATCATTTACAGCGACGTGACTGTTTATACTTTACTCTCGGTCGATAAATGGGGAAACACGTAAAGATGATCATCCTTACAGCTCCACCAACATGGCTAAGCAACTGTAATGTCCAAATCAAAATTTGAAGAAAAAAACCTCTATGCCAAAGAATGTATGAAGGAAAAAAATTAATAAATGTAGCTACATTTTTCATACCAGACCCTATGAGTTTGTAAGATTGCAAATTGCAAATTGAAAATTGAAGAGCATTAAAAGCAACCCTATCACATTATATTGAAAATTGAAAAATATTGTGTACGTAACACATTATATTTTTTTTTTTTTAATTCTTCCCCAGATTTCAGTATCCACTTTTTTTTTCCCTCCCATTTTTGGCAATGGCAATTTTTTTTTTCCCCTGCAATGGCATTGCCACAATTGGTTTCCTTTGGGCACCCGCACACTTTAAGCACTTCACACCCACTCAATTAGCCTGTTTAGGTAGCAGGAATTTCGGTAATGCTATTGCTGAAATTCAAAATTTTCTCTCTCCCTAAATAAGTTGGAACAGTGCTCATAATGCAAATAAACCCGAGATTCAGTAATATTCAGACAAAGACTCCAATAAAATAACCTATAAATATGCGAAAGAAAAAGTAAGTGCCTTCTGATTTGGTAGACAAAGATTGGCAGGGAGATGAGGTTTGAATCACCAAGCAAGGAGGCTTGATTGAAGAATGTGCTTAGTTGAAGTTGATGTTGGAGTAATAAAGGGCTAATAGTGCATGTTTGAGCTTGGCTCGATAATAAAAATAAGATGTCAAGCTCGTCTTAAGCACGAACTAAGTCTAACATTACACAAATCTAATTAGCAAATGGGAAAGGAAAAAGATTTCACTTTCAAATGAAATTGCAATAATACTAAGGTCCAATAAATGCTTCTAGACAAACATTACACAAGACATGAGGTGTATGATGATTTCCAAACACTATAGAATAGAAGCAGCACATAGCTGTTGGAAAATCTAGTTTTGCATCTCATACAAAACACATAGCAGAAGCAACAATCACGAATCTACTTTATTCCTGAGAGATAACATTTAAACTTGAATTCTAGAACAAAGAATAGAAAGCGCACCTTGATATTATGAAATTCAAAACCAAGACTCAAGAATACCTTTAATCTTCATCTCAATTTCATATGGTGCCTAAGAAGTGTGATCTCTCAATCGGTCTTTATGTACATTGATTCTCAAAGAAAGTCTTTTTCTTTTCATTGTAGAGAAAAATTGTTTTTTTTTCTTTTCTTTTTATCATACGTACATGCTAACTACTTTGGTAGTTACTTTATTTAATAACTCATGATATTAAATAAAAACTGATTATCTAATTAGGTTAGCTTTTTGAGCCTACCCAATTGAACTTTAGTTTGTGACTTGAGATGAGACCAAAGAGAATAAATAAGACTCTAACTCCAATGGGCCTTGGACTTTTCTGTCAACTCTTAACAAGTCCAAAGTTACCATTAATTATATTTAATACCACTATATAAATATAATTGCACTCTAGGCCTCATTAATAAATTATATCTCAAGACTCTAATGATATCATTTGACCCCTCCATGAAATATTCATAGTGAACAAAGTCATAAGGGACTGTCACTTTGTAAACAACTATTTTATCATTGAGTACCTGGTTTAATCTTTTAGTTATTCACATTTATTGAAATCCAATTTTAATAAATATAAGCTTTAGTAACTCCTTACTAAAGTGGGTGCCCTAAATAACCAATTCTCATTAAACTTATCTCAAGGGGATATTTCGTGTCTCTATAAAAAGAGATTATGGATTCCATCTAGAGAATATGTGTTCTTTCAACACTCATATCTCCCTAATGAGATAATACTTACGCTTAATGTGTATCTTCACCACCTAGAATGAACACATATCTTGAAGTCCAACTTCATGAATCACAATCAAACTACAAGTTA
Source organism: Quercus suber (assembly GCF_002906115.3). Lineage (NCBI taxonomy): Eukaryota > Viridiplantae > Streptophyta > Magnoliopsida > Fagales > Fagaceae > Quercus > Quercus suber. The sequence goes on from NW_027069881.1 coordinate 332,593, forward strand.
GTATTTGTACAACTAGTAACCATCAAATCCTTACTTTAGTGGACAAGCATATAATCACTCATTCTCCTAAGATATTTGAGTATATACTTTACTCCCACTAAATTAAGTGATCTTAGATTCAATTGATATTTGCTTACCATGCCCATTGCAAAATAGATATTTAGCCTAGAATATAGCATAACATAAAGACTTCCTATTGATATAAAATAAGGAACCGTTTTAATATACTCGTCCTTTTATATGTCTTAGGACTGTAGTCCTACATAAAGGAGCTTCAAACTTAAAAAGAAAGAATCCTTTCTTGAAGTATTACATGCTATACTTGGCTAGAATCTAATTTATTTAAGTAGTTTGAGATAGACCCAACATCCTAATTTTTGAATTTTTAACAAAGTTTAAATTCTTAAGATGTGACCAATCTTTCCAAAGTACTTTATATCAAACTGGACTAGACAACAACAAAAAAATCTCCATTGATGACAATAACTCTACATCATTCTAAATGATTAGAATGTCATCAACATACACTAAGAAATTTATTATTCTATATAACTTTTACACACATAAGGCCTTTTAATACTTGATCAAAATCAAACAACTTGATTGCTTGATCAAAGATGATATTTTATTATTCAAATGCTTGTTTTAGTCCATAAATGAACTTTAAGCAACTTGCATACTAAACGCTACTGGTTCTTTGCTATGAACAAGTCTAGTTACATCATATAAATGTTTTCCTCAAGATTGCTAATAAAAGAAGCTTTCTTGATATCCATTGTCATATTTCATCCAAATGAAATATAATGAATAAGAGAATTTAGATAGAATCAAACTTGACTATTGGTGAAAAAATCTTTTCATAGTCGAACCATTTCTTTCTGAATAAATCTTTTTGCTACTAGTCTTGACTTTGAAAGTTTGCACCATCTAATCTATCAATCTCATTTACTTGTAAACCTATTTGAAAACAATAGACTTAATGACATTAGGCACATCTACAAGTTCTAAACTTTAAATAGAATCCAATTCTATTCACACAACCTTGATCCAGTAATCCATATTCATATCATCTATTGTCTTTACGTAGGACTGATGATCAAATTCATATCCTTATGGAATGAATTTAAAAGTTTATTCCAAAAGTATGAACTTATTTGGTAATCCTCGCACTACAATATTGTATTGGTGTAATAGTTATCTATAGAATAATGTCTTGTGGTGTATATAATACAACCATCTCATTTCTAAATGTATTTTATAGTTGTCTTATAACAAATTCTGACATTTTTCTTCTAGAACATTCTACCTTTAAAAGAGCCCTATTTCTCCTTTATATATGCACTAACTTAAGAAGTCATTGGAACTTCATTCCTTTATGAAAAGGAGCCCTAGATCTTATTATCCTCTAAATAGAATTCATAGACTAAGAATGTAATAAAATAATGGTTCTAAAAGCCCATCTTTCACTAATCTTGAATATCATTTAGATTAATAAGATCTAGACATAAGTGTCAAAACATACAATTACAAAGGATGGAAACTTTCTCTTTAAAAAGTAAAACATATAAATTTCCATCTAGAAGACAATCATGGACAATGCTAAGCTTTACCAAAACAAAAACACTTTCCTTTTAGTCATATTTTTGAGTCTAATTTCCTTTTTAGCAACTAATAGGGCATATAGCTTGTCCAACTATTTGATATTCTTACCACCCTTACCTTTCGATTCAGGCTAAAAAATTTGAATTAAATCATATTAATCATAGCCTTAGCTTTTAGGATGTCTTCCGTTGCGTAGAACTCACTCATCAATTCAGATAACATAAAAAGAATTTATTTTCAAGACAATCTGAATTAATCAAATGATTCTAACAAGGACTTGTGGATCATATCCAAATGAGATTAACATTTAATCTCTACATCCAAGAATTCCAATTCATTTTAAAATTAAAACATTTTCATAAAATGATATAGAATTGGACCTCCTTAAGCCTTTTTTAGCACTCATTATGATTCATACCAAATATCTCATTTAGAGTTAATATAAAACAAGTGAAAATTCAAAATTCAGTGCCTTCGATCGGTCAAACCTATTCTCGATCGATCGAAAAAATGAAGAAATTCGTCACAAAGCTTCTACCTCATTTGATTGATTCTCAATTCCTCTTTGATCAATCGAAATTAACATTCGATCGATCGAGAGTCGAAAGGAATTCTCGATCGATCGAGACAATGAAGAATTTCATCGTGGAGTTTCTGCTTGAATCGATCAATCTCAATTCCTCTTCAATCAATAGAAAAGAACATTTGATCGATCGAAAGGAATTCTCGATCAATCAAAACTCGCATAACTGAATTTTTTCAGAATTTTCTAGCAACCGTTTTTGACATCTTCATTGTTTTCTTCCATCAAAAACACTTTTTTATTTTATAAATGAAGATTTACAGATCAAACATTAAGCTTTTCAATATCAAGATCAAGAACCATAATAATGCTAAAAACCTTGAAAACATAATCCTAATCTCATTAGGAATAAATTTCATTAAAGGATCTTAACCAATAAGCAAAATACTGTAATTCTAGCATTAACATATTGTTTGATCATAAAAATATATCATTAGACTAACATATACCATGGCATCGACACTATAAATCATGGCACATTAAATCCAGCGCTTGATCACAAACGGATCAAATGGAATTAAAACATGTTTATAAGATGGCCAAGGAAACAAATATCAACATAAGGATTCAATCTTGATAACATATGGATTCCATGAATATAAAAGTATAACATGGCACCATAAACAAAAGACATGATCATGGGCTTCATGGAATAACATGTACCAACATATGTATATATATATATATATATCTCATATATTAAATCATGACCATTCGGTGTACATCAGTCCTTTTTGGTCTGTTTCGGTTCACTTTGATCTACTTTAGTTCATTTAGTCCAATTCAGTCCATTCGGTCCATTTTGGATTAATTTTGAAATCTAAGTCCGCTGTCGACTCTAGCAATCACCCTTGAGATAGAAATCTGCAATTAAGTCATTATTGGACATGCCAACAAAATGTCATTAGTCATCAATTGTGAGTCCCTCGAAATAAATAAGTTAACCAACTATATAACTTATTTATTTCAAGTCCAATATTATGAATTTCAAGGAAGAAAAAGTAATACAAGGAATTCATTGCAAGTTTCAATCAAATGAGAATTCAATTATTTTTCTAAGTGGAATATAATTTGGGGGGACATTTCTCTTCCTATTGGTTAACGTATATGCAACCAAGCTAATTTTCCTGTGAGATTCAAAAAGCCAAGAGTGCTACTGCTTCCGTATAGCGACCACCATCGCTCTCCATTCTTGTACCACCGCCACCTTGCATTTTGAGGAATATAGTGCATCTTTCACGAGTAAAAGTTCTCAATATGCAGTGCATGGCAACTAAGAAAATGTTCAGCAGATATAGGTAATAAAAATTACACTATCATCACGAAATTAAAACAAATAGGGAAACACATAAAGATGATCATCCTTACATGCTCCACCAACATGGCTAAGCAACTGTAATGTCCAAATCAAAATTTGAAGAAAAACCTCTATGCCAAAGAATATACGCAGGAGAAAAATTAATAAATGTAGCTACATTTTTCATACCAGTCCCTATGAGTTTGCAAGATTACAAATTGCAAATTGAAAATTGAAAATTGAAGAGAATTAAAAGCAACCCTATCAGTTTCGAACCGAGCAACCTAATTAGAAGTAGCCAACACAAGTGCCATCCGATTTGGTAGACAAAGATTGGCAGGGAGATGAGGTTTGAGTCACCAAGCAGGGAGGCTAGATTGAAGAATGTGCTTAGTCGAAGTCAATATTGGAGTAATTGTGAATTTTTTTTGCATTCAACTTATTTTTTATAATATTTTAGTTAGTTGTCTAGTTTGCAAAACCATTCAGCAAATTAGCATCTCGAGTGTCTAAAACTCAATTTCCTATAAAACTCAATTTCCTAGATAGAACATGAGTTTTTAAGACTTGAGTTGCAAGTGGTGGCAGCTAATGTGGAAAAAAAATCCACGTGGAACTTAAGTTTTTAAGACTCAAGTTCCACCATTTGCTTTCCCAACGCCTGTGTTGCTTCTTCTTCTTCCCATGTTCTTCTCTCCTCCAACCCATAATTCTTCTTCTTCGGATTTGTGTTCTCCAGAGAGGTTTTTGAATCTAGTACTTCTTCTTCTTCTTCCCCTGTTTTGATTCTTCGGATCTGCATTCTCTAGAGAGGTCTTCGGATCTAGTGCTTCTTCCTTCATTTTTGGTTCTTCATCTTCATCATCATCTTTGTTCTTCCTCTTCTATGGAACTCAAGTCTTAAAGACTCAAGTTCCATTTGGCAAAAACATCTCCATGTCAGCAATTAGAACTCAAGTTTTTGAGGCTCAATTTCTTAGCCAAACTCAAGCCTTAAAGGCTCGAGATGTTATTTTCCTCAATTCTTTGCAATTCCTGCTAATTAACTACATAGTGTGGCAAACTCATGCTACTCTGCAAATTACCTCGAGTAATTATAAGGCTATAAATGAGCCAAGTTTTATCAAATAGTGCATGTTTGAGCTTAGCTCAATAATAAAAATAAAATGTTCAAGTTCGTCTTAAGCACGAACCAAGCCTAAAAATAGTGTTCAAGCTCAAACTCGTTAGAATGCCCAAAAGCTTTTGACATTACACACACATCCTATGAAACCACTAAATTTCCCATAAGAAGAAGAGGTGGAAAAAAAAAGGTAAAATCTAATTAGCAAATGGGAAAGGAAAAAGATTTCACTTTCAAGTGAAATTCAAATAATATTAAGGTCCAATAAATGCTTCTGGACAAACATTACACAGGACGATGAGGCGTATGATGATTTCCAAACACTGCAAAATAGAAGCAGCACATAGCTAAGCTAAGGCCATTCAATAAATTACGGAGGACTAATATTGTTATTCTTTGTGCAACAGACTTCTTATATGCTAAACCACTGATTCCATACAAGAGGTCTAACAACCAAGTAATATGTAGTTGTTCACAATATTGTTTTTGTGACAAACAAAATGGTACTTAAAATGCTTTAGCTTTCAAGATTGTCACCCATGAGAGCATCTTATTTAGTTGTTGATTGCTCATCTATTAACATATCAGTACAAGCTTATGTTCCTAATGCTGATAGCTAGTTTAAGCAGTTTAGCAGAAATATCTTTGATATTGTTAATACAGACCCTTCTCTGTTGATGCAGATTACTCCATTGTTGGAGGAGACCATTTTTTTTTTTAAAGACCCTTCTTTGTTGATGCAAAGTACTCTGTCAAAATTCCTTCAAATAGGAGAATTGTATAGAAAATTTTGACACAAAAATGAATCTCATTTAAAACGTTAATGACTGCATGCATACATACATGCCAAAAGCCATAAATTCTCTCAAATGGGTAAGCAAAAGATATCAAATGTTGATGGGCTAGAGAGAGAGAGAGAGAGAGAGAGAGAGAGAGATCGATCAAAATTCCGTAGTTCTAATATGCATAAACACAAGAACTTTATTTAGTTCGTGGTTACTTTACCTAAGGCAAAATCCCTATATAACCTTGAGCTCCCAAAAAAATTTAAACCAAACATTCTAACCCTATCCTTTAAATAGATAAATACAAGTTTGTTAGTAAATGCAATTCAAAATTAATTATTTTCCTCAAAACAAAACTCACACACAAACACAAAAAATCTATTCATCAATGCCAAGTTCTAAGCCAAGAACTTTATAGTTCAGTGCTATTACTTGATTTTCTTCGTAAGAAAAATCAATGTTCAAATCTTCATTTGCACTTATTAAAACAATTATATTATTAAAAAAAATATCAAACCAAATCCTTAACCCAACCCACACTTAAAAAAAAAAATAAATAAATAAATAAGGCAAATTAATTAATTGAAACAAAAAAAAAAATGAAAAGTTAATCGATGCCAGCTCTAAGAACATTGATTAAGGAAATATTTTTTAAAAAGATTATTAATTTTTTTAGTTTTTAGCAGCTTTTTAAATTTCCATAAAAGGTTGTTTTAAAAATTTTCTAAAATAGTTTTTTTTTAATATAAAACCAAAATAGTTTTTTTTTTTTTTAGAAACAATAAAACCAAAATAGTTGATTTTTTTTTGAAAAACAGACAACTATAATATTATTAAACAAGGGGTGCCAAATCGGCAACAATTACAGCATTAAAATGAGAAGGAACATCCTCCATCCACACCTCTAAATCACTAACATGTCTAGCATGTCTAGCAAGTTTATGAGCAACAGAATTTCCTTGTCTCTTAACATGAGAAACAATAAAATCAACAAAGGATTTGTTAAAACCTTAGCATCCTCAATCAAATGGCCAAAAGAAGCAAAAGAAGGTTCTTCACTCCTTAGGGACTTTATTACTCTCTCAGGGTCTCCCTCAAGGATAATGGAAGAAAAACCAACTTCTTGAGCAAAATATATAGCTCTCACAACAGCCAAAGCTTTAATTTCATCCAATGAGGAAGGCAAATGAACAGATTCAAACATAGAAGCCATAACCTGTCCAAGATCATCCCGGATAACAACTCCTATTCCGGCTGAATTACTCTCCTTAAACATAGCACCATCAAAGTTAACTTTCACCTTTGGGTGAGGAGGAGGAGACCACATCACTGTGGATGATCTGTGAGAATTTAGAGTTGGTAGAGCAGCAGGGACAGTGTGTATAAAATCTGCATGAGCTGCAATTGCATTAGGAAGGACTTGAGAGATGGGGAAAGACTTATCTGAAGTGCAAAGTAAATTCCTCCTAGACCAAATTGTCCACACGATGACTGCAAACTGTTCTAAATTCTTTCCTTCTTCAATGATAAACTTGATCAACTCTCCAAAACTGTTAAACTCTGAATTATGTCGAAAAGTCCACATAGAGTCAGAATGCCAAATAGGAGAAAGGCAGGGACAATTCCAAAGAGCATGCAATGTATCTTCACATGACAGATTACAATGATCACAACTCTCTTCATTTAGTACCTTCCTTTTCACCAGATTTGTCTTCACGGGAATGGAATTCTTGCAAGCTCTCCAAACAAAGTTACACACCTTATTTGGTATTGACAAACTCCATATTTTCTGCTATTCAGCTTGACCAATAGGTAGCACAACTGCTTGACTAAGTTGCAGACCTTCAGCATTATTAGACTATACTCTTCCACTAAGAATTGATAACCAGATTTAACAGTATACTCCCGATTGATTTAAAGGCCAGAAAATTTTGTCAGCAACCCGATTCTTACACAAAGGAATAGATTTGATAGAACTTACCTCATGGGGAAGAAACAAATTATCAAGGAGTGAAAGATCCCATTGTTTGGTCACACGATTAATAAGGTCAGCAACATGAGCTTCAGTAAGATATGCAGACAAAGGAGATTGAAGCTTTGAATTTTCAAGTGAAGGCAGCTACGAATCAGCCCATAACTTAATATTTTCCCCTGTTCCAACCCTCCAATGAACACCTTTTTTAAGCACATCTCTACCTCTTAAGATACTCCTCCAAGCATATGACCCACCAGGATTATCTTTAGCATCTAAAACTGAACAATTAGGAAAAAATTTAGACTTAAACACCCTGTAGAATAGTGATTCTTTATTGTGAAGAAGGCGCCAAGCTTGTTTAGCAAGAAGAGCATCGTTAAACAAAGCCAAGTCTTTAAAACCCATGCCTCCCTCCTTTTTTGGCTTACACAACTCACTCCACTTCAACCAATGAATTTTCCTTCGTCCATCCCTTTAACCCCACCAAAATCTTCTAATCAAACTTTCAAGATCATCACATAATCCCAATGGCAATTTGAAACAATTCATAGAATAAGTAGGGATAGCTTGTAGCACAACTTTAATTAAAACCTCCCTGCCGGCTTTAGATAAAGTTTCTCCTCCCACCCTTGCAATTTCTTCCAAACCTTTTCTTTAATGAACTCAAAACTCTACTTCTTTTTCCTTCCCACAAAGGATGGCAAACCTAAATATTTTTCATATTTCTTTATTTCCTCAATCCCCAAAGCATCTTTGATTTGAGTTCTGTTGGCTTCTGAAGTTGATTTACTAAAAAAGATAGCCATCTTGTTCTTGTTTATTTGTTGACCCGAACACCTCTCATATACTCCAAGGATATCCATAATTTTCTGACATTCCTCTGAAGTTGATCTACAAAAAAAAAGACTATCGTCTGCAAATAAAAGATGCGTCAATTTCAGGCTGCGCTTACTCAAAGAAAAACCATGTATATCACCTTGATGTGCTACCTATGAAATAAGTCCATTGAGTCCTTCAGTGCACAAAAGAAAAAGGAAAGGTGAAAGAGGATCACCCTGACGTATACCTTTTGTAGGATGAATAACTCCTTTAGGTTCACCATTAACAAGGATGGAATATGAAATTGATTTAACACAGAGCATCAACAAAGAAATCCATTGATCATTAAAACCCAACTTCTTCATTACAGCCTCCAAAAAAGACCACTCAACTCTATCATATGCTTTGCTCATGTCAAAATTGAGAGCCATGAAACCTTCCTTAGCTGATTTGTGATTGTGTATACTATGAAGAGTTTCAAAAGCTACCAAAATATTATTAGATATGTTTCGATTCTTGGTAAAGGCACTCTGATATGGTGTGATAATCTTAGGCAGAATTTTCTTGAGTCTATTCGCCAAAACCTTAGAAAATAGTTTATACAAAACATTGCATAGACTAATAAGTCGAAAATCAGAAACTAATTCCGAATTATTAACCTTCGGAACAAGAGTAATGAAAGTATGATTGAGATGTTGGGGAAGAGAAGCTGAATTGAGAAAAGACAAAATAGATTGTGAAACATCTGTACCTACAAGATTCTAGTAATTCTGATAGAAGAGTGGAGGCATACCATCGGGACCAGGGGCTTTGAGAGGAGCCATTTGTTTTAAAGCAGCTTGGACTTCCCACAACATGAAATATGCATAAAGCATTTCATTCATCTCTAGTGTAATTAGGTTTAGGATTGTATTGATGGCCTCTTCGGGTTGACAAGCACCAGAAGTTGTAAAAAGGAACTTGTAATAGTTGACAAGGCAGTCAGCAACATCATTAGGATTAGTAACCCATTGCCCAGTAGAATTTTTAATACCCCCAGTTTTATTCCTTCTAAACTTCTAAGTAGCTTTACTATGAAAATATTTTGAATTTCTATCTCCATGAACAGCCCATAAAGATCTTGATCTTTGAAACCACATTCTATTTTCTTTATCAAGCAACTCATTAACTTTACTCCTCAATTCCAAAACTCGATTATTAGCCCCTGAAATCATAGCATCCTTCTCGACTTGAATTAACTTTTTTCTTGCTTGTTCCAAGTCCCTCCTCACACTACCAAAACACTTTCTGCTCCATGAAGTAAGAGCTTGTCCACACTTCTCAACCTTACTGACAACACGGATTCCAGGATCCACAAGATTAATGTTAGTCCAAACAACTTCAATAGTTTCGTCACAACCTTTATCCGATAGTCACATCTCTTCAAATCGGAAAGGTTTGGATGGTCTAGCAAATTCTATACCATCAGGGACAATCCACATTGGAATATGATCTGAGGTACTACAATGCAAGTAATGTACTTTAGAGCCTGCAAATTTAATCAACCAATCATTATTTGCCAAACATCTATCCAACCTTTCCCAAATTGAATGACCATTGGAAAAGTGCCTCTGCCAAGTATATTAAGAGCCTATAAATCCCAAATCTATAAAGCCACACTCATCAATTACTTCCCTAAAAAGCTACATTTGAATTGGACTCCTTGAACTTCCTCCCAACTTTTTTGAACTACTAACAATCTCATTAAAGTCTCCAGCACAGAGCCAAGGTAAATTAAAACGCCTATTCAGCAAACAGAGTAAATCCCAAGACTCCTTCCTCTTCTGTGCATCTGGTTCTCCATAAAATCCCGTAAATCTCCAAGCTTCATTTGAACCCTTATCAATAATTAAGTCAATATGATTCTTAGAAAATGATTCAATTGACAGATTGATAGAATTTTTCCATAACATAGCTAAACCTCCTCCTCTATTCACTCTTGGAACAAAAAACAAACCGTCAAAGTGAATATCCTTCTTAATTTGTCTTAGCCTTGCTTCATCTGCTCATGTTTCAGCTATAAACACGACAGAGGAATCTTTAGCCCGTACTAATTCATCGAGCTCCTTCCCTATACATAGATTCTCAAGCCCACGACAATTCCAAACTAAGAGACTCATTGCTCTTGGCGGGGCTGCATAGCAGCCTCCACCAATTTGAAAGGTACTGCTTCATCAACTTTCAAAACTTGTAAACGTTTGCTAGGTAAATTCAGTTGATTTCCCTCACAATCAGACACTGCTCTCTTCCCGTAGGACTTGTTATGCACAACTAGACTCCTTGGTTTTTTCTTTCTGCCCAATCATTTCCAAGACCCTGGCTTAAGAGGCATATCATCTTCATTGGAGTTATGTGTTCCAGGAATAGGAGTTGTATTCACATTGGATGCCTTAGCCATCTCCAGAGCATTGCTATCCAATACATTCCTATTCAAATTGTCAGATAAAGTCTCTGAAGATGAGGAAGTCACGGGAATAGGAGTTGTATTCACATTGGATGCCTTAGCCATCTCCACAGCATTGATATCTAATACATTCCTATCTAAATTGTCAGATAAGGTCTTTGAAGATGAGAAAGTCCTGGGACTATTGGTTGTACTAGCATTAGTTCCCTTAGCCATCTCCACACTATTGGTCTCTTGACAATTGATAACGCCTTAAAATGTGTACTTGTTATATATTTATGTGGGTGTTATCTTCTTATTACTATGCTTAATTTGTATAATTAAGCCATGATTTGTATTAGTCCCTATTATTTATCTTTACATAATTTCTTGAATAAGATGCTATTCATTGTGTGTAATTTTTTACTTTCAGAAAATCATGTGAGAAAGATGAGTTTATAGAAATTTGTGAGAGAATGGAGGCCAAACTAGAATTAAAGTGGAGCTAAAGGACCATGCCTAAATGTCTAAGCAGGTGCAGCTGGAGTGCTTCGATCATCTAACATGATTGGAAGCTTCAAATAAGGAAAGAAATCAAAGAGGCAAAATCTGAAAAGGAAAAATCTGATTTGAGCACTGATCAGTATTTTGGGCGTATCTCTCTCCTCAAAAATCCAATTGACACAAGACTAGATGGGTTGGAACCGTGACTTAAATATCTACAACTTTCCAGTTTTGAGTTTTTCGAAATTCTCAATTTTTGAAGGCCAAAATTAACTCACAAATTACTGCTGTAAACCTGGACGGAAATTTAAATAGTGAAAAGTTTTATTTTCTTTGGACATTTAGACATTAAGGTTTTAGAAGGGAGGCAGTGAGAGCGAACTTTGGCAAAGAAAACCTTGTATTTTTCTTTCTCTAATGGCAGCCTAAACTCTTTGCTAGGGCTAGGGGTTATGTTTCTTCTCTACGGTATGAATATTCAATGTGATTCTTTTTAGGATTTTATCAATGACATATTTGATTGTTCAATTAGATTTCTTTTGATGTATTAGTTCTTCCATGCTTTCAATAAGTTCAATCATGTTTTTCTTATTGTTTAGAGGAATTTCTAATAGTTTCAAATAGAAATCATGTTTTAAAGTGAATGGATTTTTCTGAAAACTTTTCTAACCGCATTATTAATCGAGGTTATCATGCGTTCTTAAATTGTCTCAGTTCAACTGAATCATAAGTTTTTAATTGTATAAGAACAATCAATTATGAAATATATATTTTCTTAGATCACAAAGAATTTCATATCGATATAAGGAAACACCCTGATGCCCTAGTATTTACATTATTGATTTAAATCAGTTTTTATTATTATTCTTGTTAACAATCACCAAGCAAAAGTATTTTTCTTCTTCACCCAAATTACTGTTTAATTATATTGTCTTTGAATTTACCATGCTCCTTGTGGTTCGACCTCGGTACTCCGAGAATTATATTGCTACGATCTCCTGCACTTGGGAGTGAGCAAGCAACAATCCTTATCTAACTTAACAGATAAAGTTCTTGAAGATGAGGGAAATAAAGAATTTGGATAAGCCACACCTGTTTGGGAAGAATTCCCCTTGTCAAACTTCTTCAATTCAGCATCCATCTGTAGAATTTTAGCTTCAAAAGACTTTGGTGATGAAAGAGGAGTTTCTAGTGTTAGGAATTGAGTATCCGAAGGAATAACCTTGCTAGTTTTGAGGGAGTGGTTAATCCCCACCAAATCAGGAGACTTTTCAACAGAGAATAGAGTAGCAATTTGAGTGGCAGTTGTCACATCCTCATTTGAAAATTTGTGAAATTCCTGATTTAGTGGAGTAACGATTCCCTGTTCAAAATCCATAGAACTAACAGTACCCAGCCACCAATGTTTGTGGAGAAACACCATATATCTCTTCCCCAGAACCTCCCACAATAACCACACTCTTTTTACCAGGATTGAAAATCGAAGCATGAAGCCAAGCCCCAAATTCTTGTGATTCAACAAATAAATAGTTGATTAAGCCTCAAAATTAAAATAAAGTAAAGGGTAAATTCCACAAACTACTCCTGAAGTTTGTAATAATACCAACTAAGGGTCCGTTTGGTTCGCGTAAAATAATTTCTAGAAAATAGTCTATTTTTCAGAAATGCTATTTTCGGGAAAGGAAAATATTTTCAAGTGTTTTGTTGTATTATAAAAATTGTTGTAGAAAATATTTTCATGTGTTTTGTTCTATTCTGAAAATGCTATTTTCCTACAATTTTTTCACATTTTCTCAGCTATTTTCTCAGCATCCAAACAAATTTTATTACAAAAAATTTCAAAATCACAGCAAACTCCGGCAATGAAAAGCAGAAACAAAACCAAAGAAAAAAATATATCAAATCCGGTCAGAGGCGATGGGTTTTGGGTTCGCATCGAAGACGATCGACGGTGTGACTCAATGGGTTCTGGGTTCTGGGTTCGCCGGTGCAAAGGCGATGGGTTCTAGGTTCGTGGCGAGATCGATGATCGACAATGGGTTCTGGGTTCGTGGCGAGATCACGTGGCAGAGATCGGGGTTCGCCGTTCGTGGCGAGATCGCGCGATGTGATCGAAGGTGAGATCGGTGCGATGCTCGGGGTTCGCCAGCGACATCTCCGGCTTATCTGGTGCTGGGTTCTTCCTCTCGGCGTGGTCTTGGCGAGCTCTGGTCTCTTCTTTCTCGAATGGTCTCGGCGCGGTCTTCTTTTTTCGAAGTTTCTCTAGCTCTCTCTCTTTTGTGCGTGACCCGGAAATGGTTTGAAGTGAAAATGAGAGTGTAAAACCATTTTCGGGTCAAAGGAGTAAATTTTGGTCAACTAAAGCATATTTTCCAAAAAATTTTATTTTCCTTGACTTCCAAACAGTGAGGCCAGGATCATTTACCCCCAAAACAAACAGAGCCTAAGGGTCCGTTTGTTTTGGTGGTAAATGATTTCCGAAAATCATTTACCACCTGACCCCAGTGTTTGGTAGGGGAGGAAAATTTTAATTTCCGGAAAATTAGCTTCAGTTTGACCATATTTACGCCTTTGACCCGGAAATGATTTTACGCTCTTATTTTCCCATCAAATCATTTCCGGAAATCGCACAACATGCACAAAAGAGAGAAACAAACGAGAGAGCCAGAGAAGTTGAGAGAGAACGCACAAAAGAGAGAGCCAAGAAACTTGAAGAACTCAAGATCGACTCCAAGCAACGAGCTCCAGATCGACACCAGATCGCCTCCGAGCTCGATCGAACCCATCACCTTCACCTCGCCTTCACCCAGACCCACGAGCACGACGACCCACGAGCACGACGAACCCAGACCCACGAGCAACCCATCGCCTTCACCCAGACCCAGACCCACGAGCACGACGAACCCAGACCCACAAGCAACCCATCGCCTTCACCCAGACCCATCGCCTCCTCGAGCACGACGAACCACGAACCAGACCCATCGCCGTTTGTTGTTTTTTTTATTTGATGAACTGATTGTTGTTGTTGTTATTGTTGCCGGAATCAATTTGTTGCTGTTGCTGTTGTTATTGTTGTTGTTGCCGAAAAATAACATTTTCCTAATAGACCCAAATACATAAAAATATTTTCCACAACAATTTTCATAATACAACCAAACACTTGAAAATATTTTCCTTTTTCGGAAAATAACATTTTCAAAAAATACCTATTTTCCGAAAAATATTTTACAGGAACCAAACGAACCCTAAGTTCAAAATATTTTAAAACCTACCAATTTCATCCTGAAAGACAATTTTGTCCCTGAACTTAAAGAAGAAAAAAAAAAAAAAAAAAAAAAAAAAGTAACGGTTTAAATTTTTAAGTTCAGGGACAAAATTGTCTTTTAGGACGAAATTGGTAGGTATTGAAATGTTTTGGACTCTCTAAAATAAAATATAACCATATTCTCCCTTTCTCATACGCTCTATTTTCTTCCTTCTCTAACCCCAAACCTCAACCAGTTCACACTCTCTCTCTCTCTCTCTCTCTCTGTGATTTCAGTTTCTGAGCGATCAATTACGTAAGAATCACAGAGAATCAGAGGCTTTGAGGACTATGTCGCTGTCCCATTCCGATACGGCATCGTCTTATGGCACCGACTACAATATTTTCAGACAAACCAGCCGCGACCGTGAGTTCAATCTCTCTCTCCCTCTCACTTTGCTTTCTTTCATTCTTAATTAATCAATTTTTTGTGTGTGTGTAATTTACACGATTTGACAGTATGTTCATCTTTTACTCCATTTAATTAGTTCTTTCTAATTTGGTGTAATTAGTAAGAAATTGAAACTAATTAGTCGAGCTTAGTGAATAATTTAACTTGAATCGGTCATTTATATTAGTTGCAGTTAGGAATGCATTTGATCAAGTACTATAACAATGTATTTCAATGGATAATGCATCTATTAGCAAAAATTGATAGTGTAGCTTCGACCGTCATACTATTTTTGAAGAACAATAGTTGTTATTATTACTAGGATTTGAGACAGTTAGAGTAATCCTGTAAATTGAGGTTCAGGTGACATACGTGTTTAACCGATTGATTATGACATTTGTGCGTGGCTGCCTTGATTAATGATTAGTTGTGTTGAGTAAAGGAAAAATGAGTATAGGTTAAGCTATTGGCAGTTTCATGATATTGGAATAGGGACAAATCGGTGTTAACACGTGTGAAAAACCAATGAATTGGCCTTTAAAAATCTCACTGTCTGGATCAATGGTGGTCATTCCTAGCTCAATCAACTACTTATAATTACCTCACCCTTATTTACTGGTGCTGGAGGGTTTGGTGAATTTGAGATAGTTCTTTTCTTTAGTGGAAACTTTTTTTTTGTTTTTGGCAACTAAATGTCGATTAGTGTAAAAGATGTTTGTTCAAGTTATTTGGTTATCATGAAGTGATATGTGCGTGTGGGCGTGCATTATTTTTCTGATATGAACAGAGAGATTAGGCAGGGCCAAATTATCGACTGATTGCTTAGTGTTATATATATATATATATATATATAATTATTGCATGAAATTCTTCAGTAGTCCAAACAGGGGATTCAAAATCAACTTGGAAGGTATATGCAGCTTGTAGCAGTTTTCTGTACTTCAAATTTTTTTTGTTAAGCTATGCTTTTAATTTAACTTCATTCCAATCATTTAGAGAATTCCCATCCTGAACACCCTTCTCTTTTATTTTTCTTTTCTTTTTTATTTTTTAATTAACCTTTCCAATACGTTATATTATTTAGTCTAAAACTTCTAGGTCAAGGCCTAAGTTCATCAACATCTTTTGGCAGCTAGTGTTTCTTTTAAATATAGCCAATATAGGCTTCAATGATAGTCCTTTTTCTTTTCTTAAAGCGATCGCCATATAGCGTAGAAATGTGAGTGATATGGTCTCTATTGTTGAAGCCTATATTGGCTATATTTAAGAGAAAAAACTAGTTTCCAAAAGATATTGATGAACTTAGTCCTTGACCTAGAAGCAAACGTTTTAGATTAAATAAATACATGTATTGGAAAGGTTTTTTTTTTTTTAGAGAGAGAGAGAGAGAGAGAGAGAGGGGGGGGGATGTTCAAGATGGGAATTTTCTAAGTGATTGGAATGAAGGTAACGTTTGCTTGAACTTTTTTTTTTCTTAGTTACAAACCCAACGTTAAAAGAAGTAACTTAAAGATATAATTGATTTTCTTTAAGAAGTACAATTATTTCTTTATCATCTTTGCTACCATTCATTTGTTTTTAAACATATAATTGGTTTGTTTATGTGATATTTAGTTGTATAGGAAAGACATTTGGGTTGGTATTTTAAAGAGTTATATATACTTGATTCCACTGAGATTTAATTGTCTTTGCTTTTGATTTATATTAAAGGGTAATAAAGGATATGATCCCAAAGTGGGTACTGTTTATTTTTTAAACCACATATTGACAAATTAAAACTTAATGCAAACCATAGGTAATTAAAGGACTTACATGTTTGGTAGACTGAATGTTAATGTTACACATTAGAAAGCTAGCATGGCTTGAAATATATTATAATTGGTAATACACTAATCAGTTTTGAATCTTTTGATGGGTTTTTTTTTTTTTCAAAGGATTACTAAAATAATAAAATAACTTATGGTTGCAGATCTTATAGTTCAGCAACGGTGTGAATCAGCTTGTGTGTTGGAGTTGAGGCTATAAACTACTCTTGTAAAAGTCAATTCATTTTTCCTTTCACTGGTCCACTTGAGTTCTCTTGGCTATATTTTCTATTCCAATTTTTTAGATTATGATTGCATTGAGGAGAACACTCTACCTATGGTTGTGTTACTTAAATCCTTCAAACTTTTCTGCACAACTCAACTCAGAATGTTACGAATCCTTGACCCTTTTACCTTGTTGAGTAGATCTTGTCACTTTGAATCGAAATCGGGCTTCAATTCTTGGGACCTGTCATCACCTTTGAGACCAAAAATTACCAAAAACAATGTTGCAATTTTCTGGGATTTGGACAATAAACCACCAAATTCATTCCCGCCATACAACACTGCTGTCAAGCTAAAGGCAGCAATGGCGTCTTTTGGGGTTGTTAGATACATGGTGGCATATGCAAATCATCATGCATTTACCCATGTTCCACAGGTTGTTAGGGAGCAAAGAAAAGAGCGGAAAATATTGAATCAGTTGGAGAATAGGGGTGTGATTAAGACAGTTGAGCCGTATCTTTGTCGGGTTTGTGGGAGGAATTTTTATTCAAATGAGAAGTTTGTAAATCATTTCAAGCAAATTCATGAGCGTGAGCAAATAAAAAGGTTGAATCAGATAGAGTCAGCAAGGGGGAAGATGAGGGTGAAGTTAGTGGCTAAGTATTCCATGAAGATGGAGAAGTATAAGAATGCTGCAAGGGATATTTTGACTCCAAAGGTGGGGTATGGTTTGGCTGATGAGTTGAAGCGAGCAGGGTTTTGGGTTCGCACTGTGTCGAATAAGCCACAAGCTGCAGATGTTGCTTTGAAGAATCATATGGTGGATATGATGGATAGGAGGAGAGTTGAGTGTATGGTGCTTGTGTCAGATGATTCGGATTTTGCGGATATTTTGAAGGAGGCAAAGTTGCGATGTTTGAAGACGGTTGTTGTGGGGGATGTGAATGATGGGGCTTTGAAGAGGGTTGCGGATGCAGGGTTTTCATGGAGTGAAATTTTGATGGGGAAGGCTAAGAAGGAGGCAGAATCGGTCGTTGGAAAATGGAAGGACCGTGACATTTTGAAGAGATTGGAGTGGACATATAACCCTGAGGTGGAGAAAAAGGTATATGATCTTGAGGATGAGGTTGTTGAGGAGACCCAAAATGTGGATTTTGAAGGAATTGTTAGTGGGGTAGTTGATGATAATATACAAGAGGATAACAAGGCTTGGTGGGAGCTGGATTCTGATGGTGATGTTACTTCACAATCATTGAGAAGATTGGAGTGGACATATAATCCGGAGTTGAAGAATAATGTATGTAGTTTTGAGGATGAGGTTGCTGAGGAGACTGAGAATGAGGATTTTGAAGGTATTGTTAGTGGGGTAGATGGTGATTACATGCAAAATGAAGACAGCATTGCTTGGTCAGATCTGGGTTCTAATGTTGATGCTGTTTTCTCACAATCTTGCAGATGACTGCTTGTAGTTTTGTATCTTAGTGGTAAAGTTAACTTATCTTCTCTTGCCTAGCATTTATCAGATAATGTACTAATATATTTGAAGAATTAGATTGCCTATCAAAGAAAGAAAAAAATTGAAAAATTAAATCATCAATTGTTTCTAGTAAATAATGGATGATTTTGATTTATTTATGTTTCTTGCAATGAATCATGATATGATGGACATTAAGTTATATTCTCACACACACACGCACACATGATGAATATGCTGGGCTGTCTAATGCTATGTTGAATTGACATCCAGGAGGCAGTTGGAATTCATTTTGAAGTTCACAAAATTCATCCACCACTATCTTTTGGTGGTGCTTTCATGATAACTGTAGGAGCTCTCTAGCACTATTTGTTTGATCCTCCTTTGCACAGTACTGGATGCATCATAAATGTGTTGTATGATGTATCAAATGTCAACCAAAATTAACTGCTTTTCTAGTTGCCTCTGGTCTTACACGGCATTTTTGTAGAACATGCCAATAAAGTTTAACTCAATTAACACCTCTCTTTGTAAAAGGTGAAGTCAAGACCTCGAGGGTGAGGCATTGGATTCAAGATTTAGTGAGCATGTATTGTACCAGTGAAAAAAAGGGTTGTATTAATATGGAAGTCTAGGAAACTTTGGAGAATGTTTATCATAAGTGGCCATCCGCACTTGTTTTGAAGTTGACACACGAAAGAATATTTGGTTTCACATTTTGTATACCATGGGCCAAATTCTTTTCTCATGAAATTTTGATATTCTATAATTTTGTTCCAACCCTACTAGTTCTTTGAACTTTAGTTTTGTCAAACAGTAACTTACATTGATGTTATGTTTAGTAGAGGTATTAGTTTTCAGTTCTGTATCTGTCTCTTTGGATATAGCTGCTACATTATTTCTAGGGATCAAGGTTGTTCTATCTGAATCTGATGTGCTGTGACTTTATAGTTTTTAACTTGTACTATAAACAGAGCCCTTTTTCTGCTCTTCATATTGTATATTTCTTTTGCTCTCAGCTGGTTGGGGTCCCTGAAAACAAAACAACATTTAACAATTTTGCAAAAGAGAAGGTTAAAATTCTTACATTAAGGTCATTTGAAAGCCTCTTTGATATGATCAGAGTCTCCCAAAATCGTTGACATTTTAAATTGGGAACATAAAACAACTAAGGACTTGCTGGTATCTTGCATTGTTCTTTATGACTTTCCATCGTCGTTGGCTTCTTCCATTGTTGTTTATACGTATGTGGTTCAAACCTTCCGTATCTTCAGGATCCAGACATTTGATGCAATAGTCTGTTAAGTTCACATGTATCCGATCATTAAAAAATTATTAGAATCTTCATGAATTCTTAGGGTAATTTCACCATGAGATTACTAAAATCCTATCAATCTATTTTGATACGTGTGAGATTAGATTTTATCACTCATCAACAGATGAATAAAAGTTTACGGTTAGGAAGTCAGTATCTATTTAAATTTTGGTTACAAAATAAATGCAGTTTACTCATTTCAAATGTATGGATCAGAGAAGTTCTTTAAAATTCTAAAGAATCTTAATCCTAAAATGTAAACTTTTATCTTCTTGTAGTTTCCTTCAAGGCATGAAGAAACAACCAAAGCACAGGACAGACAAAAACCAAATATTCTTTTAGCAAATCTGTCTAAATGATCCTGTCAAAAACAAAAATGCTGATAAATTTTGACATAACCAAAATTTAACTACACATAGGTGACCCACCTGTTAGTTTCTACCCAGGAACTTTGGAGTAGAATTTTGGTTGTGTTTGGAAACTTGAATTTTGATTTTAAATCAATAGATTTGAAATGCCTTGATTTCAAATCCATTGATTTTAGATGTCATTTCAAATTCAACTACTTGATCTCTCAAAACTATCCAAACAAAGTATTTGAATTTTAATCACTCAAAGTCAAATCCAAATTTTCAAATCTTACTATCTAAACACACCATTCGATCATAGAGTACGCGAAGGATGCTACAATCTCAAGAAGTAAAAGGAAGGTTAAACAGCGGCCTTTCATGTAGAAACAATAAAGGTACTCTCAATGTCATTCAAAAACGTAGAAACTACTCCAGAAAACCATTATGCCGTTACTCTGGAACTATCTGATCATTAAATTTGAATAGTTGCATCATAATGTAAGTAAATATTAAGATTTTGGCAGCACCACTGCAATAAGGATAATTGAAGTTTCAATCAATTGCAGACTTGGGGTTCTACTTTATATTGAGCTTTAACATAATCTTCACAATCAATCCCCATGAATATCTTTTCCTCAAAAAAAATCCCCATGAATATCTTATTCCCTTTTAGTTTTTTTTTATACTTACACTAGCGCTTGTAATAATTTGCACTTGAACATGAAATCTCTAGTTTTTGCCAAATCTCCTTTTTTTTTTTTTTTGGTGGATTGGATAGGATAGGATAGGATAGGAAACATATATTAGAAATACACCTTGTCCTTGCAAATAGACTTGTACCTCTTTGGTGTATTGAGTTGCACTTCCCAGCTGAGGCTTGGACTCTCACAGAGAACTGGCTTCCGTCGTTCCATAACAAGATCAATACTCATATAAAATGATAAATTGAATTCATAAAATCCAAAAATCATTCACAAGAAAAGCATCCTTTGATTCCATTCACATGGTTGTTTTCTATTTCCTTTGTTTCAGCTTCCCTAGTTGATAATAATATCCACATAGCTAGGACGCATCAAAAGTTATCTAGATCATACTTCATACAGATTCAGAATCCAATTATCCCCATGTACCAATGAGTGAAAATGATAAAAGATCTCAGTAGACGAGACAGAGAATAAAACAAAGAGATCCAAGACTCTGACCCCCCAAAAACCCCACAACCCAAATTCTAGAAACATAGGCACCCATCATAAACAACCCATGTAACAATTAAGCAGAACAACTACAAGTATTACAGAATGCTCATAATGTTTAAGAATTAAGTTCATACAATTAAACCCTTTCCTTCACCATTACTTTGATCGTAGTTGATGTCATTATAGCACCTGCATAGAACCTTGCACCTAACCACACTGCCATAGACATAGAATCCAGGTGCAACCATGATACGAACCACAGATGGAACCAACCTTCTCAACTTATCTCACCCATGTCCTCCATGTANCCCCTTGTTCAACACTTCTTCCCATTTCAAACCACGAAGAAAGTTGAAGGACTCGAAGTTAGCCGTGCACCTATCAATCGGGTCCAAGATTTGATTCGAGGCATTCCTTCGAAACCCAATTGATTCAAAGTCTTCATAAAAAGCCTTGTTTAGTAAAGCCTCCAGGTAAAACACCAAACTTCTTGGGTTCTTTGAGAGTGAGAACTTTATATCATAAGGCTGGAGGAGAACTGAAATTCTTTCGTATACTTTGCTTCCCATGTTCCTAAGTTGCATAGTGAGCGAACGGCTTAATAGCTTGACCGAAGACCGAGACTCCGAAACAGAAACCAAAAAGTGTTCAATCACTTTGTCATTAAGCCCGATTGAGCTGTGTCCATTACTGCGGCTAGTCTTTATTCCCATTTGATACGACGAGTTAGTGGTGCTACATTCTTGGAGCCCAGATTTCAAGTTATAGCAATAGACTTCGAGCTTGTTGAGCTTCTTCTCTAGCTCAGCCATGGAGTGCTTAAGCCTTGAAGCTTCAAGAAGAGCCTCATCTCTCTTTCCTGTAGCGTGAATAAGCTTCTGTGAGAGCTCAGCCACTGCAATATTCTTCCACTGCTCCTCTCTCGCCGCCTCTGAGGGACTAGACCTCGGGCTCTTCCTCGTTAAAGATAAAAATATGGACTTGAATATGCCATTGGGACTTGCTCTCGATGAAGAAGAAGAAGAAGCATTAGAGTGCTTGTTGAGGCCATTGTTGTCGAGTGGAACCACAGAGATTTTCTCACGCGCGTGTGGACGACACTTGTCGCAACGCACTGCAGTAGTACCATCTTCGACTCCATTGGCATCAGAATCTGACTGCTTAATCTTCTTGGGTTTGCCAATAATTTTGTGAGGCTGATGAAGTGGAGTAGGGTGGTGCTTTGGCGCACTTGGTGTAGTCTTTCTACTCTGCCTTTGTTCATCGCCATACCCATCTTCATTTTCACATTCTTGAATCTACAACAAACAAACATAAATAATAATAAAAAAACTACATCAAATAAAACATTAATTTCCAATTGTTTTATGTTAATGTTTTAATTAATATTTATATATGTTTATGTACTTACTGGAGTGAAGTGTGATGATAGGTGAGGAGGAGGAAGAGGAGATTTGGAGGAAGAAGAAGAATGAGCCATGTTTCTTGTGGGTTTTTTTTTTTTTTTTTGGTTGCCTTTTTGCTCCATCTAACAAAATAAAAGGGTCCTTCTTAAAAAAATAAATAAATAAAAGTGTACATTTGTTAATAAATTATTTTTAAAAAAAAATTAATATACTGATAATATTTTTATCTTAAGATATTTGTTAATGTGTTATTTTAAAAAAGTTTTAATATATTGGTATTAAAATGAGTAACACTTCTGTCACTAATTATTTTACAATATTTTTATAAATTGTATGTTAATGTATTAAATTCTTAGTAATTTTCATCTTAACACCACTAATATTATTTGTTTACTTACCAACTTTTTATTGTCACATAAAACATGCAAAATAGTTTGTCTTTGCATTTTTCTTAAAAATTTATCATGTGCTTTTAGTTGGAAGTGTACTTTTTTCTGTTTCAAGCTCTTTTCGTTTTCTTTCATTTTCTTGTTAGGTTGTATTTTCGTCGTCTTGTAATCATCAACCATGGTTGAGAAACGCATGTAGAGGAGTAAGTCTAGTTAGCACGAGTTCTGGGTCAGACATAGTGCATGGTACATCTTTCATCATGATGATCCGTATACAGGGGAACAATTGGTCTATTGACTATTGAGTCTGTCTATTGACCACGTCAAGGATGATTTTTATTCAAAGGATCAATCATGTGATGGATTGATAGGCAACTTGCTAAGGTCATAGCATATATAAGCACCAGTTTAGCAAAACTCTTTTAACATTTCTTTTTCTGCATAAACATAATTTTCATCTGCTACTAGTTTTGATTTAAAAAAATGCTTGAAACATGTTATTTTGTAGTTTAACAGGGAAAGTGGATATGAAGTTCCTAAAATATTTATGAACATGTTGAAAATTATGTGAATATTGCATTACTTTGATAAAACCTACCTAAAGAAGATAGTAATATTAGATATACAAACTTTTTTACAAATTGCTAGTGTAGTGAATAATTATTAGTAAATGAAAAAATGATGTTAATAGTATGCCTAAATAAAAACTAATAAAAAATTGATCACATTAACAGTTTGTAAAAATATTGTAAAATAGTTTGTGACTGTCGCATTACTTAGAAAAGATTAGGAACCGAGACTGATAAATGGTCAGAAACGAAAATATGCTTGGCTTAGCCATTAGATTTCCTTGACATCCCCATGGTTTTATGTTATGGCCATTTTAGTCTGAAAACAAAGAGGGAGCACGGATGGTGTGTAATGTGCAATGCATACGAGAAAAGTCGCCACCTTTTGTCTAGGTACAGTGGTACACACATACACATACACAGTAAATTCATTTTGAAGAAAAATATTCGGTGCAAGTGTGAATGTGTGAATGTTTTTCTGCCATTGTGGCTGATGCATTAGCGATGGTTATATGAAATTAGGGTCTTGTTATAAATAATTTGAGTAAAGTTAACGGGTATCTTTAGAGTATTTGTTAATAAAAAATTTAAAAAAATTTATCATTTTATAAAAAACCATCAAAAAAATTAATTTTCTTTTTACATAAAAAGTTTTTAAAATTATTTCTTATAGCAAATACCCTTAAAGGATTTGTTAATTTTTCCAACCAAATTAAGAACACTAATTTTTTTTTTTTTAAAGAATCAAATTAAGGGACATTGTTCCTTTTAAGGTATACCTCTCTAGTAGGCTAGTACCATATTGGAGTATTACTGCAGGCGACTAGTAGTATCTTTGGGTGCAAATTATAATAATTGCATTTATCATCAATTACTCCACATCATTTTTTTTTTTTTTTGAGAATCAAATAACGATGGTAGACTTTGTAAGTTGATATATATATATATATATAGAGTATTTCTTTACAAACTCTTTGTAAGTTCCATGAAACTAAGTCTACTATGTTTTCCCCTTCATATTCCCGAAAAAAAAAACCATTCAATTCATTCCACGTTCAATGCCTTTGTCAGCTCTTCTACAATATCATTCCACATTTCAATTAAGAATTTAAGTCTTCCTTTTAATGTGAATCCATTTTGAACCCTACCCTTACCATCATCAGGGCCAGGGTGGTGGTAAAAGAATTGGAAATAATAATGGAGAAAGATCACAAAGTTCGTACCAAGGTGGCGCAGTAGTAGAAACTAGAAAGTTTTTAAGACCCATCATAACTGGGAATTGGAAAATTTTAGATTCTAGTAATGATAAACTCAATTAGTGCCCAAGTAGTAACACATCAAAACACAATGCAAGGCACTAATTATATTTACAAGCTCCATTATCTATTTTTGAACATTTACTGTCAATTTAATTTCTAATATTTTAAATGCATAAATTTGATCATACTATTTTTGTATTGTGTTAATTTGGTTTCTAACTCTTTACTATTGTGTCAATTTAGTCTCTGACAAATGAAAAATGCTCACTCTTATAATTAAGGACAAGATGATTTTGATACAATACCAAAAGATTAAGGATGCTTTATTTTTCAAATAAGAAAAAATAAAGATACGTATTTGTTGTTTATCATTTATATTATGTGTCAATTTAATCTCTAATCTTTTGATATATTTTTTTTTATAAACAATATTATCTAAGACACACACACGTATAAGAAAAGGGAGATGAGATAAAAAAAATACACTCATATGTCAATACCAAAATTATATATGACAGTTAGTATTATGGAACAAGTGATAAACTCCTTTTTAATATCACAACTTACCGACGTGGGATTATTATTTAAAAAAAAATCACAATGTTGATAGTAAAGTGGGAAAGTGTTGTTCTCGAAATTATTGAAGCAGCTAAAATCTTAGACTCTGTCAAACTCGTTCATTTATGACTACATCAAAGNTGGAAATAATAATGGAGAAAGATCACAAAGTTCGTACCAAGGTGGCGCAGTAGTAGAAACTAGAAAGTTTTTAAGACCCATCATAACTGGGAATTGGAAAATTTTAGATTCTAGTAATGATAAACTCAATTAGTGCCCAAGTAGTAACACATCAAAACACAATGCAAGGCACTAATTATATTTACAAGCTCCATTATCTATTTTTGAACATTTACTGTCAATTTAATTTCTAATATTTTAAATGCATAAATTTGATCATACTATTTTTGTATTGTGTTAATTTGGTTTCTAACTCTTTACTATTGTGTCAATTTAGTCTCTGACAAATGAAAAATGCTCACTCTTATAATTAAGGACAAGATGATTTTGATACAATACCAAAAGATTAAGGATGCTTTATTTTTCAAATAAGAAAAAATAAAGATACGTATTTGTTGTTTATCATTTATATTATGTGTCAATTTAATCTCTAATCTTTTGATATATTTTTTTTTATAAACAATATTATCTAAGACACACACACGTATAAGAAAAGGGAGATGAGATAAAAAAATACACTCATATGTCAATACCAAAATTATATATGACAGTTAGTATTATGGAACAAGTGATAAACTCCTTTTTAATATCACAACTTACCGACGTGGGATTATTATTTAAAAAAAAATCACAATGTTGATAGTAAAGTGGGAAAGTGTTGTTCTCGAAATTATTGAAGCAGCTAAAATCTTAGACTCTGTCAAACTCGTTCATTTATGACTACATCAAAGGAAGGTTGTCACATTTATAGCCATCTTTAATTCTCCAACACCAATATTTATGCCTCAACTGCTCACATTTATTCACACAGATAAACGTCCCTGCGGCTGCGGTGGATCACAATTCACAAGCCACATCCACACCAACCAAGTCTAACCTAGGAGAGAGAGAAATGTTGGTTTACATGTGAAGTTAATAAATGTGAGTCCCAATGGGGTCTTGCCGTCTTGGACTCATGGAATTGATTTTTCTCAAAAAATAAAAAAGACTCACGGGGTTGATATTTTTGAGATGTAATATGATATTATGATTCAGGAAGTGGTTTATACTCTAGTAAAATGTTAAAATTACTATTTTTTTTTTACAAAGAAACTAGTATTAATATAATAAACTAGTATTAATATAATATCATGTAAATAAAAAAATAAAAAAAAAAAAGATATTTGTGGTTGATGGGCCAAAACGTATTAACCCCTTATAATGAATTAATTTATTAATTAGCCAAGTTTATTAATAATCAAATTAACATGCAAAACGTGTGGTAGCACAAACAAATCACCAATTAAACTAAATATGCAGCGAAAAATAAATTGATACGGTAATTTATTTACAAATGAAGAAAACTTACACGGCGAAAACTCCACCAGATGATTTTAAAGTCACTACTCCCGAAAATCCACTATTATCACAATAAGTGGTTACAAGTAAAGGAATCTCAGTACCTTATACCAATCTACAGTTGAACCTTTACTCCAATACCTAATTGGACTTTTTCTGTAATAACAATCTCTCATTTTCAATGCATGGCTCTCAATACGTGATTAACCAATCTGATGTGCGGATTCCAGTACGCAGCTTACTCCTTTGCACGAATCCAAGTACATGTCTAACTCTATAGCAACCCTTTGATTGTTGTAGTTGATTTGCAGCAACTTCACATAGAAACACCAATAAAATCTTCAATGTTGTGCAAGAGACTTTGCTTGATTACAGAACCCAAAGGTATACAAGAAACGCAACAAAAACTCTTTCTTCTGTAGGAGGAGGCTAGGGTTTCAAAAAGAAAACCTTATGAAGCTCTCTAGGTTTTTTTTTTTTTTTTCTTTTTCCACTTCCTTTTAAATAGGAGCTTAATGGGCTCTCCTATTCCAAATAGGTTTATACAAACTTTGGGCTTTCTTAGTCCAATAAGGATTATACAAACCCATAAACAAATAGCTTTTTAAAATAAAAATGTTGCTAGCTATAGTCTAAATCCCGTTAGCTCGATAGATCAAAACATCTATCGAGTTTTAATGAATCTTGACAGATCGAGCTTCTGTCGAGGAGGTATCGAGACTTGCAGATTGCACTTTTCTTGGGTAGTTTTTAAGTAATCTTCACGTCTTCAATTTAACCACTTGTAATGACTATCTTGAACCTACTTAGATTTACCCAAATACAAGTAAAGTGCATTTTATCAAAAGATATGCCAATTACATAAAAATATGTCCCTAACAGTGGTTGGATCCAGATGAAAATTTGTAAGAATTTGTTACATCAATAGTTTGTAAAAATATTGTAAAAAAGTTTGTGACTATAGCATAACTCCGATTGATCGAGATGAATGGTTATAATTAAGTGAAAAAAGTGATGTTAATGATAGATTCAAATATCAAACTTTTAGCTTTTAACTTTTTATGTCTCATTATATAAATAAGTTACCAAAAATAAGATATATCTAAACACACAACTATTGTAAAAAGTGTGACTTGTGAGTACAAACTAGTACTATAATTTTAGAAATTCGGAGGATGGCTTCTGCCCTCAAAAAGTTTCTATAAACTTAGCACAAATGGGTCAGTTGGAAGCCATCCATGATTAGCAAGGGGAAGGGAACTCATTCAGGATAACAAGGAAAAATAGGATGTGGTTTCTCATTCTCTATAAGAATTTGGGATCACAAGGTTAGTTGTGGCAAAATGTTGAGGTTTTAATGGTTTGTTTGAATTGAGGGAGAGGGAGGTGGAGTAGAGTAGAGTAGAGTAGATTTGATCCAAAATTAGCATATTTTCAGCCAAATCTACTCTACTCCCCTCCACTCCCCTTCAATCCAAACGGACCCTAAGGGATGAATCAATTTGTAATGGCTTTACAATAGAATAAGTGGAATTTATTGCAGAAATGGATGACATGGTAAGTCATTGAATTAACCAGCGAATGAAACATCACAATCTGACATGTTAAGTGCCGTGTTTCTTGGATTACAAGAACCTCCTTAACACAGTGGCCCATGTTGTGGGTCATGGCTAAGCATGCTTTCCATAACCTGTGGTATGTAATAACTCTTCTCTCATCACTCATTTAGTTTGAGATATGCTTGGTTTAAATATGGCTTGGAATCTGGGATTTAAACATATTAATTTACAAATAGATTCTACCCTAACTATGCAATGACTAACACATGATGGTGCTTATGCGCCACAACTTTATGTTTTAATTAATGATTGCAGGTCCCTTATCACTCGCAAGTAGATCGTCCTTCCTGTTCACATATACCGGGAGGCTAATGGAGTGGCTAAAAGGGGAAGCTTGCAAATGGATAGAATTTTTGTATATGAGTCATGCCCGAGTTTTGTGTATGAAAAGTATTTTAGGGATGTTTGTCAAATGGGCACTCTTAGAAAGTGTGCTCTATGTAACAAACTATGTACTCTCATAAACTGTCTATTTGAATAAATAAAATTTCCCCTTTGTACCAAAAAAAAAAAAAAAAAACAAGTTGAATTTTTAAAATCAAGCATAAATACTATGAAATAAATTTTTGTGCAAAATTTTTTGGGAAAAATAGGGATGTGCTATGGACAATGTGTTTATGCTTTATTTGTATCCCCATCCATGTGTGTGTATATATATTCTAATTAATGAGATATTTTATTGATAACAAAAAGGAAGAAGAAATCGGGGAGCCCTCCACGTAAGGGTGTGCATTGGTTGCGTAGGGTTGGGTTGGAAGGGTTTTTTTTTTTTTTTTAGTCCAACCTTGTCTGGTGGAAAAATTCCCCACCTAATCCAATCCATCATATGTGTAAAAACCAACCCAACCCAACCCAACCCCCAAATGAGTCAGTGGGTTATGCTTACTTATATTTATATATATATATATATATATATTTTTTTTTTTTTCTTTCCGTCTTCTTCTTCTTCTTTAAAAAAAAAATTAAAGAACAATCACAAAGCTTTACATATTTCATACCTCGTAAAAAATTGGACTTTTGTCAACTATTTAATATTTTTTTAATATATTATTACAAGTCACATAATATACTTAAATTATATTCCAAATTTTCAAATTAATCAAAATTAATTTTTTAAATACCAAAATAAATCACACAAAAAAATTAAAATAAGTATAATAAAATAACTTTATATATATAATGTGTTGAAAAAACTATCAATCCAAACTTAACCCAGCCCAAGGCTCACATTAAAATCCTAATCCAATCCAACCCATTAATCTACGAACGCTAACACAAAACATAATGTTGGGTTGGTTTTGTCCAGTTGATGGGCTGTATGCACACCAAGAAGGGATAGTGAAAATGTAGCAGGCCATAGGAGTTACAAAAGCTGGCCTAGGAGGCCAAACTGTCGGCCGATACATTAGCACCCTTGGGAACAAAAGATCATGGATCATCAACAAGGAAGAAATATCACAAACAAGATTAGAAATTTCCCAAGGAGTCTCCTCAACTTTCCCAGTGATGGCATCCAAAAGCCCTTAAGCATCCCCTTCAAACAACACTAAACTAAATTGTATTCAAAAGAGTCCGCAATGGAGGATTATTGGCCTAAGCTGCCTTTGCCTCGGCCCAAAGGAAATCCGCTTTGTACAGGCATGGATTTTGGAATCCCTGTGGTTTTGAATCACAGCTATCCTTAAACTTCTTTTGCTTGTTAGAAAGCTACATTGCAATTTTTTTTTCTCCTACAACTATACTAGTAATAGAATATAGTCCTCCCAAAAAATTAGAACCACCCACCAATTATTTCTAAGATTTCTAGTTAGTTCAATGGATTTTTAGTTTGCCTCCTCAATTGTTCAAAACTTTATTACTTGTCCACCCCAATTATTCCTAAGATTTATAGTCAGTCCAAAAGATAATGACTAATAGCTGACCTTA
Source organism: Quercus suber (assembly GCF_002906115.3). Classification (NCBI taxonomy): domain Eukaryota; kingdom Viridiplantae; phylum Streptophyta; class Magnoliopsida; order Fagales; family Fagaceae; genus Quercus; species Quercus suber. Next base: position 363,007 of record NW_027069881.1, read on the forward strand.
TCGAGTATTAAATATTCAAACTCAATTCGACAATAAATGTTAAATGTTTAAGTTTGGCTTGAGCTTGAACCAAGCCTAAAAAACAATGCTTGAGCTTGAACTAAGCCTAAAAAACAATGTTTGAGCTTGAGCTTAATATTAAGCTTTTGAAATCAAGATCCAATATAAGTACATTATCAAGCTCCTTCTAATATATATATATATATATATATGCATTAACAAGTTCATACTAAGTATATTATCAATCATATATTGGTTTGGACCAGTAGTCCCAACACCTAATTAATTAAAAGTTTAGTAAGATTTGAATTAGTGTGTGTTTGGAACTAGCTTATTGTTTTTTTTTTTTTTTTTTTTTTAGCTTTTATATATAGCAAAAAGTTAAAATAAGTCAAAAAAAAAAAAAAAAGGTGTAAGATCAGATTTTTTTGGGTTCCCACGTGCCCCACCTAACCCCACTACTTACCACTTATTTCAATCTACCTCACCCTCTCATATCCGGCCATCCCTCTCTTCTTATTTTCTTTTCTTTCTTTTCTTTTCTCTCATACACTCCTCCCTATCACTTGCTCATCCTCTCCCACCGGTACATCCATACCACCATCATTTTTCCGGCAATGCCACTGGAAAATCCTTAGGAATCTCTAAGCAACTTTATCTTTTATTTGAGGTAAAAATTTCTAATCTTTTTGGTGGGTTTAAATGCTTTTGCTTGAGGTTATTTTTATCTAAGCTTTAATAATAATACCCATGTGATTTATGAGCATTGGAAATAATATTTATGTGTTTATAAGTATGGGTTTTGTATTGGTGGAATTATTTAATGAGTGAGTTTATAGTTTGTGCTAATGATGACTACCTAAGGTTTATGTATAGTGGAAAATTTGGGGGTTTTGAGTTATAACATGTGATGTTTGGTAAATCTAATTTTTCCATTGTCATTGGGTTTATTTGGAGTTAGTTGAAGTTCTAAATTTCTTGTCTTGGATGATATTTTGATTTTGCTTTCATGGGTCTCTTAATGATGTAGTGTAAATTTTATGGAAGCTATTCATGATGTTGGAGATGATGTTAAATGAGTTAACTTTATAAATTAGAGTTTATGCCTTGTGAATCAATTTGTTGAGAAATTTTGGAAGTGGAATATATTATTATTTATGAGGTTAAATACTAGACTTGACTAATTAAGTGCTTATTTGACAATTCCCAAATTGTAGTTAGATACAATTTTAAGCTTTATGCTTATTGTGTTAGGTTTGCTTGATATTGTTGAGGTTCTAGCTAATCTCCTTTGGAGATTGGAGAATTAGGCTTTTTGCAGGTTGAAAGATAAGTAGTTTTTTTTTTAATGGGATTTTTGAAAATAAACATGTTGCATAAATGTTGTTTTTGGATTAGACACGTTTTTGAAAACTACCTATAGAAATAATATTTTCCTAAAAACTATCGTGTCGTAACCCTAATATATGTATGATTATATATGAAAATGCATCATATTTGGTATTGCATTTGGAGAAATGCATTAATTTGTTGACATGGATAAATGAGCATCTTTTATTTAATCTTTAATAAGGAAATCTTTGATTTTATGGTATATTAGAAAATTGAAAGATGCTTATTTTGTCTTGTTATGTGAGAAATTGATAGAAAATCTTTTTAACAAGAATAAAGTTGAAAACCTTATAAACTTTGTGGAAGTTAGATTATTTAAGGTTTTTCTGAAACTATCTAGTTATAAACTATGAATTTGAAAGGAAATGTATGCCTATGAGCTTTATATGGTTTTAACACCATGCTATGTGACAACAGAATCAAATCAAAATTAGTTCCCTTTCACTTTGAATGGTGCGTTCTTCCCTACTACCCATGGGGGGAAGAGATTCCTTGATTGTGTGTGGGTGAGGCTGCTGCCCATGGGGCCAAAAGACCATATGCAAGAGAGGTCCTATTTGACGCGCTCTCTCCGCTGCCCATGGGGGGAGAGAAAAACCTTAAGGGTATGGGTGAGGCTGCTCTCCATGGGGCCAAGAGTTTGCATACCAAAGAGAACAATATCATGCCAATTGTAAATGGGTGGATCCCTTAACCGGTCTATATGGTAATGTGGTATATTTGTGATAAATTACCGTATGTTAGATTTTATGGCTTTAGAATTATATTATCAGTGCTCATAGATTATTGTATATAGTTTCATGGTATTGTTTTGAGAAACTTTGTGTTTTATCATTTAATCATTCTTGTCACATTATTATTGAAAATGATCTTGCATGATTCTATTAGAAATTTCCCAAACTAAAACATGTTTTGTAAACTGTTCATTATCATGAGATTTGCATTTCCCCCACCCCCATTAGTTATGCTACTTACTGGCCGTTATCTCATTCCACCCTTTAACAGTTTTTTTCAGATTTATTAGCTATACCTTGGGTATGGACCTTACTTCTTTGGTGATGATTAGATTGCTATGTTAAATTTGGAGACTTCTATTGTAAATGGTTGGTGACTCGATCTTGTTATGTTCAACGAGACCTTAATTAATTCTATTGGAGGTGGGTTGTTTGAGGTTTATTAGCCTTTGTCGTGGTAGGCCTAGACTCGATGTTAAGGTCCTTATTATTGATAAGATTATGACTTTGTGTAATTTTAATCAGAGTTTTGTAATATATTTATGTATATTGTGGATGCACATGATTTTTAGTTATTCTTCGTAAATGTGTTATAGAGCTGTAACCTGTAATGTGGAGATTTTAGTATGGTTATATATTCTTATCATGTGGAAAAGAAAGGAAAATAAAGATCTCCAATAGTTTGATTTTTCAAAAAGGAAAAATCTACAGGTACTCTTGGGATGTATTTCTCATGCTTTGGACCCTTTTGGGTTCGGAGCATAACACCTTATGCATGTTTACAGATTAATATTAAACTTCACCAGACATTCAAAATTACCTGTAAATGTCATAATTAAGGTTTATGGTGAAAAGTAAATGGAAGTCTTTTGGAGTACCCATAGAATACTGCAAGGTCATGTTTGATAGATAAGAGTCGTTCCTGGCCCTTAGGGTTAGGATGGGTTGAATCTGAGAGGGTGAAGTTTGCATATTGTTGTGAGAATCTGATTAGGATGATTTTAAACTAGTTAAAAGCTGGGGTCTCTGCTACTCAATCGAGGAGAGAGGTAAGTGTTTTGTGATAAAATTCCTCAAGAAGACTTGGTTGTTGAAGAGGCTGTGTCTGAAGTCTAAATCTTTGTGGTGTTCAGACTTCAAAGGCTTTTGTGTAGGGTTTACACGTTTTTGTTCTTTGGGTTTTAAAGAGAAATTCCTATATAGTCGAAAATTGGGGTTGGAATAAATAAAGGAGGTAGAGGTGAAGGGTTTGGCTAAGAATCTGAGATAAAAACGAAGAGAAAAACAGATTAGTTTGCCATCTAAGGTTAAGAAATTTAGTCATAGAAAATAGAGAAGATGATTTAGAGGAATTATTGAATGATAGTTGAGATAAAAGTGTAGACGAATCCGTAGGGTTTTAAACTAATTAGGCTAAACGCCATTAGAGTTTGAGATAGGAAAAGAGTCCTAAACATGAGTCTCTCTTAAGCTCGGTTTTGTTTTGTTTTTATATTTTTATATTGTTTATTTTTAAGATAAGTATCCAACTTTGTTTTTGAGTGAAAAAAAAGTTTTTAATTTTATTTTTTAAATATTGTGCTGACGTGGAAAATTGTGAGAGTTTTAGAGGTTTCAGTTATATATATATATATATAAAGAGAGAGAGAGAGAGAGAGAGAGAGAGAGAGAAAGAGAGAGAGAGAGATTAATCAGTTCCTCAAATTTGATCCATATGAGGTGAAGGCTAACTTCAATATATTAGAAGCGTGCTTGGTAAAGAAAGTAAGTCAATAAAGGTGATCCACTGATCTGTATACAAGACTCGAGCTAAATATTTTCTTGAACCATCTACATACAAGAGGGGATAAAGAATGAAATGTCTTAAGATAACCAGAGGATGGCAGATTGTTGAATATAATTCAAAATTATCAGAATCTTCCCCCACAAACAGTTATATAAAGAAGATTGAAAAGGCTATGGAGAATTAAACTTTTCAGTTGGAATCAAGTTCCTACCCCAAAAGTCAACCCACCTCTTAGTTTCCAATGTTCTCTAGCAATCAAAACACAGTAAAATTATTTCCATTCCTGTATATATGCATGTAAAACCATCTAATCATGTCCACTTGAAATCAATTGTTTCTTCTTTTCCATAAGTTTTGTGTTGAAAAACGTTCATGCACATGACTTAAACAAGAAGCGAATTGAAGAATTATTATGCGGATATTCTTTATAGATAATTCATATTTCTTTATTCTTTCTACCAAGAGAGGAATTTTAATTTTTTCCATCTAACCTAGTGCAGAAAAAGAGCTAGGGTTGCGTGAATTGAAGCCACAGGACCACTTTGCAACTTACCAAACAAAGGGTATGTGCTAAGAATATCCTATTTACATGGCACATCCCAGAATTGTCTGATTTTTTTTCTCAGGTATATATAGAGATGAACACCCAAAACTATTCATCAACGAAATGGATCAAGCGTATGCACGGTTGCATTACTGGGCAATTAGTCTTTTGGCAGTTAACCACTCACCTGCACTTCATACACGTATGTGATTTAGGTCACAAGGTGGAGACGTTCATTGCCAAGGGATATTTGCCCGGCAATTAAGCTGTGCAATCATTCAGTCACCTTAGATATATATCAAACCCAAGGTAATGTTTATATAATGCCAAGGCACTAGTTGTTAGTTGTTACCTAATATATATCAAACCCAGCATCTCCTTTTTTTTTTTTCCTTATGTAACTAGGGCATATACGTGCACGTATAACAGTCAAACGCGTGGTTGCACATATGCTCACATGGTGTTTAATTTTCTCTTTGCATTCACAATTACATTTTTGCAATATGGTGGTACTAGAGATAATATAGATTTTTCTCCATAGGTATTATACACCAACATATCACTGATCACGACAAGTTAAATAGTTATTTATTATCTTGTTAGAGTGATTCTAAATAAATTTATTGTCAATTTCTATTTATAAGTTTATTATACTAAAATTTCTATTAACTTTATTTTGTAAGGCTCTTGTAAAAAAATGCCCTAACGGCAATGGTTAAAATTCATGTAATGTTTTATTAAATAAATTTTTTATATATTAAAAAAAAGTAAAATTGAACACATATTCAAAAAAAAAAAAAAAAACATAACAATGAATTTGTGCATGTAATCCATTAAAACATTAACTCTTATATCCTATTCTTGGAAAATGTGTATTAGGTACCAGAATTTAGCATTTTATTATCCCTTAACATGTGCTCTATAACAAGATGATGAATGGGGTCCAACCAAAGTCTAACTCATCAAGTAATCCAAGTCAAGTCCATGATTTATTATTATTATAAGAGAGATATTACGTCTATAATAATTTTACAATATTTTTACAACAAATTACAGGTGGTTAATTGTTATTGGTTTAAATTTGAAACTAATATTAAAATTACTTTTTTGCCCCAACAATAACAACTAATAACAACCTGCCACTTAAGATTTGTTATAAAAATGTTGTAAACATATTATTTCTCTATTATAAAATAAGTCAAGTCCACGTTAGCAAAATTAACAAAAGCTCTTCTTTCCATTACTGATCCAAATCCAACCCACTTTGCCTCCTTTTCCACTCCTCATCTTTGTCATCCTCCATCACCACTTTCATGACCAGAAGATCCTCACCATCGCTATCTCCACAGACTCCACTATTTCACTACAACAAAGTTGTCTTTTTTTAGGGTCAAAATCCTTGAAAAAAGTATGAAAAGCCCTAAAAAAAAAAAAAAAAAAAAAAAACCCTTGATGAACACTCATCATTTTCTTGTCCAGAAAGTAGATAGTAGCTCCTCACTCACCGAGTTGACCCAAACCCATGTCCTTGCTCTCTTTGACCCGACCTCTAGAGAGCTCCTAAACCTAAACTGCTCGTGGATGTTCATTTCAGCAAACTGATTTCAACTGTGGTAGGTTTGAGTATGTGTGTGGATCAGTTAATATATTTTGCTGTGTTGGGCTTGGAAGTTGTTTTTGGTTGTGGTTTTGTGTTGCAGATGAAGTGAACATGGGTTGTGAGTTTGTGTTTTGTGTTTGTTGTGAAAATTTTGGCATCTTCGTGGGCATTTGATTTGAGTTTATACTTTCAAAAAAATTGATATTACATGTTTGAAATTTCATATCTAATGTTCATCATTTTTGTAAAGAATTCAAAACCTAACTTTTTAATTTGTTTTAAGTTTGATTTTGTGATAAAAACCATTTTTTCGTAATGGAAAGTTAGAAGTGAGTTGCAGAAGCTTAAATGGAATTGACTTTAGATACGTAAATTGCTAATTTTGAAACATGGGCTTATAAGATAAAGGTGAACTTAACCCTCATGTAGATTTGAGGTAATTATCTTAAGTACGTAAATTATGTCACTATAATTACTAACACGTGAGCGCCCAAAAAGTAATAAAGTATTTAACTAATTATATACTTCCCTAAAATGAATAAAAAATTTTAATGTTGGTTATATTGATCCTCCAAACATTTCTTAATTAAAGAATGCTGCCAAAAATTAAAAAAAAAAAAAAATTGTAGTGCTTAATTTGTATTCTTGTAAATGTGCTATATCATTTTTTTAACGAATTCTTAGTTCTCACATGCATTAAATGTTTTGAAGATATATTTTTTTTAATGAGATTTGAAAAGGTTCTCACGTATAAGGTTTTTTTAATTAGTAAACCATATAGACATGTTTAATGAGTGAAGATTTAACGTTCACTTTATTTTTAATGGTAAGTAGAAGATAAAGTTTTACTTCAAATTCATCTGGAAGAAATTTCTTCCAATTTGCCTATTACATGACGATTTATAAAATCATTCATATATATTATTTAAATAAATTATATGATTCATTTAAAAGTTATGAAATGAATACTTTTATGTGTAAATTACAGTGACCTACCCTGAAGTTTGGGGTAATACCAAACACATCCACGGGTTTTTAAAAATGATAAATTTGGTCCTAAAACACTAACACCATGTACTACCGTTTGTGCACTCTCACCCAAACAATTTTCTAGTTCGTTTATATTCTCCATTTCTTCGTTTTCTCTCTTGTTTGCCCAAAAGGACAAGAACATAAACCCCTTTCTCACTCACTCTCAACCTCAAACCAGTACTCAAAGGATATACATGGCCATATATTTAAGAAACATTCAAAAAACAAATCTCACTAAACTTGTATTCATTTTCCAAAACCATACATAGTCTCATTTAGGGGAAAAATTTACAGAACATTCAAAAAAAAAAAAAAATCTCACCACATCAATGATCAAACCAAGATCAACCTAATTAGATTTAGAATCACAACGAAGACATTTTCATTTTAAAAAAAAATAAATTTATAAATAAATAAACAAACTTTGATGATAAAAACTCCACGGAACATGGGCAACAAATAGTGTATAACGTCGGCAATTGGGCAAGCGTGCACTAAAAACTTGGCACTTATAAATCAACTAAGCAAATCACATATAAGCTGGCAAAATCACATAAATTTAACTTGGCAAAGTCATATATAAGCTAATCATCAAAATATTTAACTAAGCAGTTTATCTTCCCAGCTGGGCAGCAACAATGTGGGCAACAAATTTACATAATAGATTAATACAACAGAATGTGGAATAGAGAGAGAGAGAGAGAGAGAGAGAAGATGAGTTCACTGTTGTTGTGAAGAGGCTAAGAGATAAGGATGATCAGGTCACAAGAGACGGTAAAGAGATCGAGAGGGGTAAGTGAAAGCAATAAAAAGTGAGGGTAATTTTGTACCACCGTATGCCTCAAACTTTTCTCCCCTCTTTTCTCTCCATTTTGGAGAGAAAAGTTTTGTGTGGGCTTGGGTGGAAAATGCTTGGCCCCACACAAAAGTTTTCTTTCCCCTCCTCCCAACCACACAACACACAAACTCATTTTCTCTCCTATCTTCTCCTGAAAATTTTCCATCCACTCTATTTCACGTCCAAACAAATACACCCTTAGAGCACCATAAAAGCCTCATCTTATAAGTCTTTTTCTTGCCTGCATAAACAAAAGTATAGAAGAGAAAATTTCAAATCCACTTTGTAAAAGTTAAGATTTTATGACTGTGTTTAGGAAAGTTCTTAGTTTACATTTTACTAGCAATCTAAGATTTATATGGTAAACTAAACAATTGTGTACATTTTATGTAAATGTGTGCAATATTGTAAACTTTGTTTAGTCTACAATACAAGATTTACATTAATAATACAATTTAAATAAATAATTACCCTTGTATTTATATCAACTTTGTTTGGTTAAAGTTGACACAATTAAATTAATTAATTATTCAAGTTGTTTAATATGTCTAATTACATGTAAAGTCCAATTAATACAAGACAACGTCAACAATCTAGAATAAAGTGTAGCAGAAAATAAATTTGGCACAAGTGATATGGTCACGATGGGAAAAATTTTCTTAGAAAAAACTCAACTAGTGATTATGTAAATCATCACTTCTGAAGAATTCACTAATAAAAATAAGGATACAAGTATAAGGAATCTTACTTTATCTAAAGTATCCACCTACAGTAGAACCTATTAATCTATCAAAGCTCAGCTTCAACCCAGTTAGACTACTCTTCTTAGCAGACTTCTTCTATGCATGAATCTACCAATTTGTGACTAACTTTTACAACAACACTTGATTGATGCATTTGATTGATATAAGTTATTCGCAACAATATGCTCCAATATGAACTAGTATTAGCCCGCTACAAAGCCCTAGGGGTACAAAGTTGCAGTAGCTTGTCAGTACGCATGTCTCCTCTTTGTTGTATGATACCGACTGTTAAGTACAGTTTTTACATCATTGGGAACCCTAGTGCACATATCCAAAGACATGCCTAGTTATCATGGGTTAAAACAGGAAAATTTGTTCGGAATTCTCATAGCTCGATTGGCCAAGAGGTGTTGAGTTAGATATTAAGCTTTAGTAATGCCCTATCAGTCAACCTACTATCAAGATGCAGTTGAGGCACAAGAATTAGCAGTTTTCTTGAGTAGTTTTCTTGTTTCTTCAACACAGATCTTCGACACACAAGATTGCATAAGTACATAAATGTCCTAGAATATATTCAACTCATGTTACATGAAAAATAGACTACTCTAAAAGAGATTACTATCTCCCCCTCTAACAATCTGATATAAAGTATTTCTATTGTTTCTTGTTTGCCCCGAAGTTGATGTAATGATAAGATATTTTTACGAGACAATTAAAGGGTCGAGCAACTACATTGATTTAACAAAATATTTTAGTATAAATTAATATTATCATGTACAATTTTAGGATTATTATATATAAGTTTTAAAATCCCACATATTTTATAAGTTTTAAACTCATCAGAATGCCATCATTCCAAGGAGAATGATGCAATATGTTTGCTAAGATGAGGGAGGGGGTATTTACAAAAAGCCTAAATAGAGTAGCACCTGAGACAAGGGTGCCTGGAGTGCGCATTTTTGAGACTTTCTAATGTTGCCTTTGATTTCTGGAGGCTTGTTGAGAGTCTACCTGATCTTGATATTGAACAAACAAGGTACCATTGGAAATTTCATAATATTAATTTTCCAACAAAATCAAGTTTGCACAAATCATAGCTTACGGTGAGAAGTTATGCCTCTTGAAAATTGGTACATCATAAAAAATTTCAAATGTTTGGTTTAAGGGTGCGTATGGGTCGGGTTGAGGAGTATTTTCAATCTAACCAACCATTGTATATTAAAAAAAATCCAATCCATCATAGGGGTCCAACCCAACTGTTAGGATTTGTATTAAGTAGCAATTGTAATTGAAAGTGATTGGTATTGAGAGTGGCAGTACTGGTGAGTTAGTTGTGAGTGTACAGCTAGCATTAGTTAGTTAGTAATTCCAAGTTAGTTAGAGTGCAGGAAAGTGTATAAAGGCAAGAGAGCATGGTTGTACGGATTCAAGCATTGACTAAGCAAAAGCATAATTCAGTTCTTTTCTTTTTTTTCTCTCTTCTTCTTGGAGGACCAGCTGACCTCGAATCCAGCTAGAAACTCAAAACACCATACTCTGTTCTTAACAAATGGTATCAGAGCTTCAATCCTGTGACAACAATGGCTGAAACTTGTTTTGCCATTCAAACCAAGATCTTGAATGAGATGAATCAGAACATCAAGGCCATGACTCAGAATATTAATGTCATTCTGCAAAAGATAAATTCCGAGGAAGCTAGACCGCATTCTTCCCAAGAACCTGTAACCCCAATCAGAAATTCTTTAGCTATATCCTTCATGAAACCAATTAAGCTTGAATTCCCTCGTTTTTCAGGGGAAGATCCTGCTAGTTGGGTTTATAGAGCCAATCAATATTTTGGCTATTATCAAACACCGGTTGCAGAGAAGTTGTTGGTTGCTTCTTTTCACATAGATCAAGAAGCTCTGGTCTGGTATCAAGAAGCTAAGGAAGCTGGGGTGTTCTCAAACTGGGAAACATTGGTACAAGCACTACATGTAAGGTTTGGTCCCACAGCATATGATGACCCTATGGAGGCCTTGGCTCGGCTGAGACAGATTTCAACAGTGGGTATGTCTAAGGCAGAATTTGAAGCTTTGTCCAATGAGAATCATATATCAAGCAATGCTCTAGCCATCGCCTTGCAAAAACCAATCAAGATTGAATTGGCTTTTCCAAAACCAATCAAGATTGATTTTCCTAGGTTCAAGGGTGAAGAATATGCGGCTTGGGTTTGTAAAGCAAACCGATACTTCAACTATTACAAGACCCCAGATCATGAAAAGCTTTCGATGGCCTATTTTCACATGGATGGGGAAGCATTAGTGTGGTTCAAAAATGCTGAAGATATTGGGCTATATGATAGTTGGGGTGCCTTTGTTCAAGAACTACAAGTCAAATTTGGATCTACTGCTTGTGACAATCCAGTGAAGGCTACTATTCAAGAAACGCCTATTCTTGTGAGTAATCCAATGTTCATTGGCATTAACCAAACTCATGTTCCGCCAAATGGGTTTGTTCATGTAATCAAGAATGAAGAAGCAGACTTACCACACACTCATGCTCATGTTTCACCAAATGGGTCGGTTCATGTAATCAAGAATGAAGAAGTAGATTTACTACACATTCTTGTTGAGGGCCAAATCTCGCTACTTAGTGGCTGTCATTAAGCCAAGGAACTAGATGTTTCTTTTCTTGGTGATAGCTGTGAGGTAAATGACGGATTCCATAGCCGAAATGATCACAATTTTTATAAGAAAATAAGTTCTACATTGACTTATGGTGTTGGTAGCAGTAGTGCGTTACTTGCCAAGTTCTATAGCCAAGGTGATCATAACATTTATAAGAAATCAAATCTTGATTCAAGGGCTTTACGTACTAGGAAGCAAGATTACTTGGTGGGAGGCAAGATTGGTAGTTCTGTTTTTTATTGTACAGGGAAGAAATACGATGTTGCTGATCTTTTGAAGTGTGCAAGACCTTTCACTATTAAAGTTGCTGTGGGTAGGGATGTGAAAAGGAAGTTACTAGTATATCCAGTGTACATGGAGTCAAGGCTATCAACTATTGGAGTTGATAATCCAGCTAATGGTGGCTTAGGAGATTTTCTAACTGATGGCGTTTCAAAAGATACTTCAGGTGATGGTGGTTTAGGAGATTCTCCAGCTGATAGCGTTTTAGAAGATTTTCCAGCTAAGGGTGGTTTAGGTGATTCCGTTTTATGTAAGATTTATTTTCCAACTCCAGCTTGGTTGAATGATCTTAAGGCTAGTAATGTCCATGGTCAGGAGATACAAGACATTTTACAGGGTCCAGCTGGTTTACTCCAGCCATTGCCCATTCCAGACTCAAGACTTTATTCCACCTTCTATGACTTAAGGCCTAAATCCGTCCCACCTATGGATTCAAATGGCACTCTTAATCCAGAACCCATAGCTATTCTGCAGGACAGAACTCATCAGCTAAGGAGTAGGATCATCACTCAAGTTTTAGTCCAATGGCAAGGAGGAAGTCAGGAAGATGCTACCTGGGAAAGTCTGTACTTGCTGCAACAACAATTTCCTCACTTTGTGGGCAAGGTGTTTTAATGGGGAGGGTATTGTTAGGATTTGTATTAAGTAGCAATTGTAATTGAAAGTGATTGGTATTGAGAGTGGCAGTACTGGTGAGTTAGTTGTGAGTGTACAGCTAGCATTAGTTAGTTAGTAATTCCAAGTTAGTTAGAGTGCAGGAAAGTGTATAAAGGCAAGAGAGCATGGTTGTACGGATTCAAGCATTGACTAAGCAAAAGCATAATTCAGTTCTTTTCTTTTTTTTTCTCTCTTCTTCTTGGAGGACCAGCTGACCTCGAATCCAACTAGAAACTCAAAACACCATACTCTGTTCTTAACACCAACCCACATGGATCGGGTTGGACCCATGGTTTGAATTTTTTTTTTTTAATTACTATTGTTATTATTAAATTGAGCATTAGAACAACAAAACCACAAAGTATTTTAAATTTTGATAGTGCTTCAAAGTTTAAGCCAACAAGTGAGATAAGAAGGAGATTGGAATAAGGAAAACTTAGGTTATGTTTGGTAACAATTTTTGTTTTCTATTTCCAAAAACTTGTTTTTGGGAATAGAAAGAAAAAAAAAATCTTTTATTTTTGAAATAAAAAACATGTTTGGTTAGTTTAAATAAAAAAATATTTTTCTAAAGAAAAAAAATATAAAATTTTTTTGGTAACTTTGATGATGCTGAAATAATATTATATACTTGTTACAAAAGGCAAATGGAAATTATTATCCAAATATGAAATGTAGCACTTAGGATGATTACAAATTTCTAAAGAAGTTATATGTTATATAGTTTATACTTTATGTGCACAATGCTATATGGTATTAGCATTAGATGGACATTGCACAAAACTTTTGGCAATGCAAGTGACTGTACAACCAATTTTAACATTAAAAATAGGAAAAGTACTAGTTTACATTTTATTGTTATATAAAATTCACATTGTAGATTAAGCAAATGTGTATGTGTATATATCTGCAAGAATAGTGTATAATATTGTACACTTTACATGAACAGTAAATATAAACCATCTTTTGACTTCAAAAAATATTTGCTACTAATATATATAGTGAGAACCAACCAGGGAACTAAGCCAACATTGCACATGGAGACCCACCAAGAAACTGTGAACAATTTATGCAATTTTCTAACAACATTCATAAATACTTTTTCAATATGCTTGCCTAAGATCTTCCAACCTGTAAGGTGATGCTTCTCTATAGGTCCGTTGAGTTTCACACAATGGAGTTTTAAAAAAAAGAATAGAGTGCAAAATAAAGAGAGAAAATTCTATGTAAGAGAACAGAGGAGATAGAAAAAAAAATTGCTGAAATATGTTGTTATTAGGATTCGAATTCTAATGCTAACTCATTAAATAAGACAAATTCATTAAATCAAGCTCATATTTTCATTGACTTTTGAAAATTAGAAATTGAAAATAGTCTTTTACCTGTTTTTAATTTTCTTTACAAATTGAGTTTTGAGAATAATTTTTGTTTTCTATCTATTTTGGGTTGCTGAACAAGTTTATTAGTCTCAAAAATAGAAAATTGATTTGAAAACAAAAAATAAGAGGAAAAAAAAAGTTACCAAACATACCCTTAGCGTTTGGGTTTTATTTAGGAAGATGAGAAAAAAAAATAACAAAATTTTATAATATATTTTAAATATTATGAAATAATTTTTTTTTTTGAATTTTAAATATATATTAAATATATGCAGATTGGATGGGTTTTATTTAGGAAGATGAGAAAAAAAAAATAACAAAATTTTATAATATATTTTAAATATTATGAAATAATTTTTTTTTTGAATTTTAAATATATATTAAATATATGCAGATTGGGTCGAGCTAGGTGGATTTGTGAATCTTATTACACAAACCTGACCCGACCCACTGTAAAAAGCAATTTCAAAACCCAACCCAACCCACTTATCCCTAAAAACTAACCAAACCTGGTGGATTGGGTTAGATCGGATCAGTTTTGGTAGATTGGCAGGTTGGCACACCCTTAATTTTGGAAAGGGTTAAACATTTTGCTCTTAGTTTGGAAGGCTTTTGTTTTTTGTTTTGTTTCTTTGATACTTCATTTGGTTTACATCCGATATGGGAAGTTATCATTATTTTTTAAAGGGATCAAAATACATGTGTGGTGGCTCAAGAATCATTTGGGTTGACCAATCGAATCTTCTAGTCACAACCGGTCAAACTTGGTCAAACCTTATGTTTTATTGTGGAACTCTTGAGTTTGACCTAATTTAACTATTTTTATCAAAGCTGAAGAGTTTGAGGAGTTTTGGGGTCATGGTTCATGTCTCGGTTGAAATTAAAATTTTTCTAATTTTTAACTTACGAATGGTAATTTACTTTCAGATCCAAATGTGGCAGCAACAATGCATTTGGGAAAAATTTATAATCTTTTTATATAATTTAGAATTGATATATCAGATGTTTTGAATATCATTATGATAATATTCAGACTCTTTTTTATTAATATATTTTATTCATTTGTGGTGTTTTCATGTAAATTTCCTATTATATTTTTAATACTGCTAGGAATAAATTTATCAAGAGTAGCTAGAGGTGTTCACGGGTTGAGTTTCTACTTAACCCAAACTCCACCTTACAACTTCGGGTGTTGGAGGGAGAGACCCTCCACCAACCGACAATTCAGTAAAAATCGACTCCAGACACTATGAAACACCTCTTGTCAAGTCGATCAAAGTCATTTTTTGTGGAACTCAAGAGATTTGGCACAGATATAAAGTGAAGGAAGAGTGTAGAGCTGTCCACACAAATGCTTAAGCGTAGAGATGTCCACACAAATGTTGTTGGTTGTGACAAGGAAGAGTGTGAATATATAAATATGACCGTGAAACCATTTTAATGTTTATTTGAAAATGACATGACATTTTTTTTCCCTCTTGAAATCAGCTGGATATACTTCTGTTTCTTCATATAAATAATCACTTTAGCTAGTTAATTAAGTAATCAGAGGATCATAAGAAGGTTCTTCGTGGAGAAAAAAGATCAACACGAGGTTACTTTTGATGTAACAGTAAATCATCACGATGAAGAATACAAAATTCACACAAAGATTTGCGTAGTTGTACAAGTCTTATGCTTCCTAGAAAAAGAAAAATGGGAAAAGAAGAAGAAGCTTATGCTGGTCAGAAATAGTACTAAATTGAGCTACCTTTCAATATAAATCACGTTCTTGTAACCCATATTACGTACACCTTAATATAGAGATCTCTCTAAGCTTAGTACTTGCCATGTTGGAATTCACATGTTGTTGATCCATGTTGTTACTTGTTATAATTCAGCTTTTTCCTTCCAAACAATTAAAGAATACAACTGTAACCAAGGCAAGAGAAACCAAATAATTATAGTAAAGACAAAGTTAGAAACCATTACAAGCTTATTTATTGGTATAGTCACGATATCGAAGGTGCAAGGATGAAATAACAATTATGTGCAGGTGAATGGCAGGGCAATTCTCCTTTGTCGAAACAGAAGTTTGCAATATGCATCGATCTGCCTGTTCTTTTTTGCCAAAGGAGATTTGCATTGTTTTTTCCTAACCCCTCATCTTCTTCCTTTGCTATGCCTCATGTTCAAGTTGCTACCATAACTCTGCTGTACCTTTTATACTACATGATTTACACCAAATTTTGAACATGCAGGGGAATGGAATAGGATATTTGGATATGCGTGCACAAGTGGTATACATGATTGCTTTCTCGTTACTCATGGCCTCGTGGTCCCAATTCCCTCAGCATTAGAGTTCTCCCTAGCTTTGTTAATGTTATTTTTAATTTTTGCCCCAGGTCCTCCAATGGCCTGGCTCATTCCCTTGCCCATTGGGCCTCTTTCTGTCCAATTTGGGGACTCCAAGCCCATCTCCTCCATTCCCTCTTTGGCCTTTTGTAAGTAGGTTGATGGGCAGATTCCCTCTCTATTGCCACTTTCCTCCTTTAGGCCGCTTTAATAATATGCTCTCTATTTTATTCAAAAGAAGAAGAAGAAGAAGAAGAAGAAGAAGAAGAAGAGAGAGAGAGAGGACTTGAAGATATATTCGTTACATCTTCAAGTTTTTCTACGCACTTTCTACGTATTGAAAACACTGATAGACACTATCATCAATTGTACCTAGATTTTCATTATAGCATATTCGACCCTAGATTGTTTTTGCATGCCGCTTCCCTTTGCATGAATCTTTAGACCAGAAGTATAAAGTGAAGAAAGAAAACTAAAGGTCAGAATTGAAGATAAGAATGGCAAGTTGGTGGCAAAGAGAGAGCACACTATTAGATCTCCCCGAATGTTCCCTTTCAGTTTCATTTTTCCTCTTAATTTTAACAATTTCTCTGATGTGTATCCGATGATCTGCTTGGAATAAAAAGTGATAAAAGCTTGATGCTTTCATTTCATATATATATGTGCATACATTAATTTCCACTAGTTGTTGAGAGTCTTTGAAGAGGAAGTCCAGGGCCACACTTACGGAAGCACCGGACAAAAAAAGAAAAAAGAAAAAGGCCACTCAACTGCACCATACGTGGATGGTTAAGTCTTAATTACAAGAAAATAGTCATTGCAAAATCGGGCTGCTAGGAGCTTCGACATTTTGTTGAAAGGAATTCCACTTGTCTCAAGTTTCGTTAGAATTTATGCGTGTCCTTTTAGGATATACCTACACCATATGGATAAGTTTAAGTTTCAACATGCACGACAGTGCGTTTCAATTGGGCAATACATGTACCTGAAATATCAAACTTGACCTCGGCTAACGCTTTTAGGCCTACAAAAGAAATAAAGCTCTAGTCCAAGAAAGAATGTACAAATAACGAAGGAATTCTAACTTATATCTAATAGTAAAGTAAAGAGTATAAGAGAAAAGATCTAGCAATAAACTTAAGTGTGAATGGAGGGAGAGAGTGGAATCAAATATAAACGAGGATGAGTTTGCCTAGTCCTTTTATTGATCACTAACTTAGAAGGATATGAGTATCCTTAATTAGTAAGGGTTATTTGCCTTTCTTAAGAAGGGTTTCTAGTGAAGTGAAGTAAGGAATGAGAAAACGGAGTTTGGAAATGATTTCTATGAGGTGTATAAGCCATAGGCAGTATGAGGGCATGGATTTTCTAAGTGGGTAATGATGATTAAGGTTATTTTGTTTGACTTGTGATTGAGTTCAGTATGCCTCTTAGATTTTTAAAATATGGTTAAATTGTTAAGTCATATAGTATATCCATGTGAGACAAGTAGCATATTGAAAAATTATAATAAGAGTAAATGGTTAATATAAAATAATTAGCCCAAAAATCCCGATGTCATAAGCTTAAAATTTTTAGTTAAATGAGTAGAGCTTTTATATGTTATATTAATTACTCATTTAAAATTTCCATAAGATATCAACTCCCAAGCAAGTAGTATCAGAGTACATATTGGTGTGCAACAAGAAAATAAGGTGTTCAATGTCCCTCTTGCATATTAAGCAGAGGTGAGTTAGTTGAGATGAGACACGTATACTTGAAACCCACACAAGTGTGCATCAAAAAAGGCAAGCCAATAACAATTTAACTTAAAATTTATTTCTTCTTCATTGTAAATATATAATATTGATGTGGTCCACTAAAATTGCGCCTTATTGATGTGAAGAGAGAGACCTCAAAAACAAATAAATAATAATTAACTGGCCCCTCAAATTTGATCCATTTACATGAAGGCTAACTTCAATATATTAGCAGCGTGCTTAGTAAATAAAGCAAGCCAATAAAGGTGATCCACTGATCTGTATACAAGACTCGAGCTAAATATTTTCTTGAACCATCTACATACAAGAGGGGATAAAGAATGAAATCGAACGGTTTTAGACCCCTTAAAACAACCAGATTGGTTAGCCTAGATTAATTAGCCAAGTTGTTACTTAGTCAAATTATGCAATTCTAGGTTAAAGCAATCAAATAATCATATCAAGATATAAAGCAGCGGAAAATAAATGAACACAAGATATGATGACCTAGGAAATCACACGGTAAAAACCTGGGGAGGATTTGACCTAGCTATCCTCAAGGTAAACCTGAATCCACTATGCAAAAGAATCGAAGTTCATACAGAAGGACTACAAGCTTCCCGCTCGACTTCCTAATGCTACCCACCAGTAGAACTTACTGACACGACCACGTGCAAGCTCCGAATCCACAGACTCCTTCTTTCTTGGATTCTTCAATCAGCTACAAGCACCCCCGCTTGATATTCTTTAAGCTTCAATGGTAGCAACCAAGTTGATCATCAAGATGTAGATAAGATCTCCAACTTGAAAACCCTAAGCTTTGTGTAAAGGAAGGCTCCTCAAAGATCTGACAAGAGACTTACACAAAACAGCAATGTATGAGCAACAATACAATTGAAGCAACCTTAAAAAATGTGGCAAGGGTTTAGTTTATATACTTAGGGTAAAAACATAAAACCCTAAACATTTAATGAAGTAAGGCTGAATTGAAAATTCTGTAGAAAAATCAACCTGTGCGATTTTCGATCGATCGAGTCTATTCTTTGATCGATCGAGCCAGGCCAAAAGTCCCAAGTACTTCTGCAGCCACTCAATTCCAACTTTAAAATAATAAATCAACTTTGAGCAAGCCTAAACAAGACTAAATACATTGTTTTGATCATGGTTTGCCAACATTACAAATTAGAGTTCTAAATATATAAAATCCTAAGACCTTAGAACCTAACAAACTCCCCCATTGGCAATCCGTGACAAAACCCTAATTAAAAGTTCAAAGTTTTACAAGTAAAAAACCCTTTACAAAGAAATGCTCATAAATTTCAAATTCAGCCTAACTACTATCCATCGGTTGCAAGTGTAGACAGCAGCTTAGTTGAATCAACCTGTATATTCCTGAAATACTCAACAAACGCATAAATGCATGTGTGACAGAAAAGAGTAAAACAACAGGTATAACATTCTTGTAAGATTCACACAACACAAAATAAAGACATATATAAATGATCAACTCATAAATATAAATCAATAAGCAGTGAATCACAAATCAACAAGAATCAATAAAAAAACATGTATATCAATCAATGTTACTCCCCCTAACATAAATATCTCCAAAAATGATATACAAAGTAAAGCACCTAGATACAATCTAAAAACTCCACAAGCTCCTCTCAACAAGTAAGAAAAATCTCCCCTAACAACAAAATCTCCTACAAGTCAAAATTCCACTCTCCCCCTAACAACAAAATCTCCTACAAGTCAAAACTCCACTCCCACTTTTTGTGACGGAATGCCAAAGAGCAATCATGAGTCGCCATCAAAAGGAGGTGGTGAGGGTGAATGAAGACGCGCTAAATCGGCTCGGAGAGCACGAATCTCATCTAGTAAGTCCACCAAAATCTGACCATGACCCCTGAACGGTCACAACAGTCTCCAAAGTACGACGAACATCAAAGTCGGTCGAAGGAGGTGGAGGAACATCAGCAGCAGCAGCATCATCACCAACTGGATTAGGAACATCCTCACCAGCAGTATCTGTAGAAGAAGAAGGAGGAGGTCGCTACTAAACGGCTCGGACCTAAGGTGTTTAGAACCAGCTCGAAGATGAGCGCCCTCTGTCTAAGAAAAGACGCACCTATGGGAGCTATCATATGAACGGGCTCAGAGGAAGGGAAGTCACTAAGGTCAAGATGGAGCAAAATCCTATGAATGAAAATAGGATGAACAAGGGCATGAGAAGAAGATGAACTCCTATAAACATCGTTCAAAGAACGAAGAAAGAGATGGGGAAAACTAATAGGAGCATCAGTAAGCAGAGCGTACAAAAATACACACCTCTCAAGAGGAATGGTGTGAACATAAGAAATGGGCCAGATGGAATGACAAGCTATCTAAGGAACAGATAGTGCAACCCGGAGAGCTCAGCAGAAGTTATCCTAGGATTAGAACCCCACTGGACAGAAGTCCCAGTGATGTAGATAAAACATCGCTCAACTCGGGAGACTCATCATAGGATAGACAAGATCCCTAACCAACGGTACCCTTAGAGCATCAGCCACTACCTGAGGAGTAATGGTGTACCCTACACCTCGTATCCAACTCTTTACTAAAGTGTTGGAATCATAGACGTGGATAGGAGA